>NW_024081168.1:781855-970163 GCF_003009895.1 Hyaena hyaena
TCAATTCTGTTCCATTGGTCTATGGGTCTGTTTTTGTGCCAATACCATACTGTCTTGAGGATGACAGCTTTGTAGTAGAGGCTGAAGTCTGGGATGGTGATACCTCCCGTTTTGGTTTTCTTCTTCAATATGACTTTAGCTATTCGGGGTATTTTTCGTTTCATACAAATTTTAGGATAGTTTGTTCTAGCTTTGAGAAGAATGCTGGTGCAATTTTGATTGGAATTGCATTGAAAGTGTAGAAAGCTTTGAATAGTAATGACATATAAACAATAATTATTCTTCCGATCCATGAGCATGGAATGTTTTTCCATTTCTTTGTGTCTTCTTCAATTTCCTTCATAAGTTTTCTATAGTTTTCATCATACAGATCTCTTATATCTTTCATTAGGTTTATTGCTAGGTATTTTATGGCTTTTTGTGAAATTGTGAATAGGATCAGTTTCTTGATTTCTCTTCCTGTTGCTTCATTATTGGTGTATAAAAATGCAACCGAGTTCTGTACGTTGATTTTGTATCCTGCAACTTTGCTGATCTCCTGGATCAGTTCTAGTAGGCTTCTGGTGGAGTCTGTCAGGTTTTCTATGTACAGTATCATGTCATCTGCAAAAAGTGAAAGTTTGACTACTTCTTTGCCAATTCTGATACTTTTTATTTCCTTTTATTGTCTGATTGCTGAAGCTAGAACTTCTAGCACTATGTTAAACAACAGTGGTGAGAGTGCACATCTCTGTCGTGCACTCAGGGTGATCTCAGGGTGAAAGCTGTCAGTTTTTCCCCAGTGAGGATGATTTTAGCTGAGGTCTTCTCATAAACGGCTTTTATGGTGTATAAGTAAGTTCCTTCTATCCTGACTTTCTCGAGGGGATCTGACTATCAAGAAGGGATGCTGTATTCTGTCAAACGGTTTTTCTGCATCTATCTACAGGATCATATGGTTTTTATCTTTTCTATTGTTAATGTGATGGATCACATTGATTGATTTGTGAATATTGATCCAGCCCTATATCCCAGAAATGAATCCCACTTGATCATGGTGGATAATTCTTTTCATGTGCTGTTGCATTCAATTTGCAAGTATCTTGTTGAGGATTTTTGCATCCTTATTCATCAAGGATATTGGCCTGTAGTTCTCCTTTTTTGCTGGGTGTCTGTCTGGCTTGGGAGTCAAAGTGATATTGGCTTCACAGAATGAGTCCGGAAGTTTTCCTTTGATTTCTATTTTTTGGAATAGCTTGAGAAGAATGGGTAGTAACTCTGATTTAAATGTCTGGTAGAATTTCCCAGGGAAGCCATCTAGCTCAGGGCTCCTATTTGTTGGGAGATTTTTGATAACTGATCTGATTTCTTCACCAGTGATGGGTCTGTTCAGATTTTCTACTTTTTTCCGTTTTGAATTATGGTAGTGTGTATGTGTTTAGGAATTTGTCCATTTCTTCTAAGTTGTCCAGTTTGTTGGTATATAATTTTTCATAGTATTCCCTGATAATTGCTTGTACTTCAGAGGGTTTGGTTTTAATTAAATCCATTTTCATTCATGATTTTGTCGATTTGGGTGCTCTCTTTTCTTTTTGAGAAGCCTGGCTCAATTTTTATCAATTTTGTTTATGTTTTCAAAAAACCAACTCTTGGTTTCATTGATCTGTTCAACTGCTTTTGGGATTCTATATTGTTTATTCTGCCTTGATCTTTATTATTTTTCTTCTTCTACTGGGTTTGGGGTGCTCTTGTTGCTCTCCTTCTAGTTCCTTTAGGTGTGCTGTTAGATTTTGTATTTGTGCTTTTTCTAATTTCCTGAAATTAGGCCTGGAGTGCAATGTACTTTCCTCTTAGGACTGCATTTGCTGCATCCCAAAAAGTTTGGATTGTTGTATTTTCATTTTCATTTGTTTCCATATATTTTTAAATTTCTTTTCTAATTGCCTGATTGGCCCATTCGTTCTTTAGTAGGGTGTTCTTTAACCTCCATGTTTTTGGAGGTTTTCCAGACTTCTTCCTGTGGTTAATTTCAAGTTTCATCGCATTGTGATCTGAAAGTGTGCATGGTATGATCTCAATTCTTTTATATTTATTGGGAGCTGCTTTATGACCCAGTATGTGATCTATCTTAGAGAATGTGCCATGCACATTTGAGAAGAAAGTGAATTCCATAGCCTCAGGAAGTAAAGTTCTAAATATATCTGTCAAATCCATCTGGTCCACTGTGTCATTCAAGTCCATTGTGTCTTTAGTGATTTTCTATCTAGTTGATCTATCCATTGCTGTAAGTGGAGTATTAAAGTCCCCTGCTATTAGCACATTCTTATCCATAAGATTGTTTCTGTTTGTAATTAATTGTTTTATGTATTTGGGTGCTTGCATATTTGGTGCATAAACATTTTTAATTGTTATCTCTTCCTGATGAATAGATTCTGTAATTATTATATAATGCCCTTCTTCATCCCTTGTTACGGCCTTTACTTTAAAGTTCAGCTTGTCTGATATAAGTATGGCTACTCTGGCTTTCTTTTGACTTCCAGTAGCATGATAGATATTTCTCCATCCCCTTCCTTTCAGTCTGAAGGTGTCCTCAGGTCTAAAATGAGGTTCTTGTAGACAACAAATAGATGGATTTTGTTTTTTTATCCATTCTGATACCCTATGTCTTTTGATTGGAGCATTTAGTCCATTTACATTCAGTGCGATTACTGAAACGTAGGTTTAGAGTCATTATGTTCTCTGTAGGATTCATGTCTGTGGTGGTGTCTCTGGTACCTTGTGGTGTCTCTAGCGACATTTCCCTCATAGAGTCCCCCTCAGGATTCTTGTAGGTCTGGTTTAGTGGTGACAAATTCTTTCAATTTTTGTTTATTTGGGAAGACCTTTATCTCTCCTTCTATTCTGAATGACAGGCTTGCTGGGTAGCGGATTCTTGTCTGCATGTTTTTTCTGTTCATCACGTTGAAGATTTCCTGCCATTCCTTTCTGGCTTGCCAAGTTTCAGTAGATAGGTCTGTAACTACTCTCATAGGTTTTCTTTTTTATATTAGGGCCCTTTTATCCCTAGCTGCTTTCAGAATTCTCTCTTGTCCTTATATTTTGCCAGTTTCACTATATGTCGTGCAGAAGATCGATTCAAGTTATGTCTAAGGGGAGTTCTCTGTGCCTCTTGGATTTCAATGTCTGTTTCCATCCCTAGATTGGGGAAGTTCTCAGCTATAATTTGTTCAAGTATTCCTTCAGCGCCTATCCTCCTTTCTTCCTCTTCTGGAATTCCTATGATACAGATATTGTTCCATTTGATTGTATCACTCAGTTCTTGAGCTCTCCTTTCATGCTCCTGGATAAGTTTATCTCTCTTTTTCTAGGCTTCCTCTTTTTTCTTAATTGTTTCTTCTGATTCACCTATTCTCCTGTCTGCCTCTTCAATCCGTGCATTGGATGCCTCCAAGTTATTATGCAACTCATTTATAGCGTTTTTAAATATTCATCACAACTATTTTGAAGCTCCATAGTCTTTGTAGTAATAGCTTCTCTGATGTCTTCCATGCCTTTTTCAAGCCCACCGATTAATTTTATGACTATTGTTCTAAATTTTTGTTCAGTTATGTTGCTTATATCTGTTTTGATTAGCTGTCATTTCACCCTGTAATTTTTTTAGAGTTCTTCTGTTTCATCATTTTGGCTAGCTTTCTGTCTCTTGTTAGTTTTAAAAACTTGTTATGCACTCTCACCTGCGAGTACTGCTATACTAAAGAAGGCTCATTGACTGTCCAGGGCCTGTCTGTTCAGGAAGTGTTCTTTGAATGATGTCTCTTGGTCTCTCTTGTTGAGACTTTGGCTATTTTATTTCCCTACTCGTAGTGGTATTTGTGACTCTCCACCATGTGTACTTTCGCTTGTTTCTTGAGGCATCCCTGGAATGGAAAACAGACAGACAAACACATAGGGAACAAAGGCACGCAAATGCACAGACAAATCCAACAAAGATGCAAACCAAAAGGGAAAAAGAAAAAAAGGAAAAAAAAGAAAAAAACCCAAAAGACAAAGGACAGTCTAAAGGGATAAAACCAGAATTCCCAGCTACAAATAAAGAGCAGGGTGTATGCAGTGCTGATGGAAAAGCATATACAAAGAGCGAAATGACAGGGGCGGGGAGAAAGCGAAATTGGACAATGACCAGGCAGAGAGACTAAGAGGCTTAATTCAGAGAGAGAAAGAGGAGAATATGGTAGGAGGCAAGGAGAACGAAACGAAGAGAGTGTTACTCAAAGAAACTGTGTAGTGTGATTTTTCCAGAGAGAGAGATAGGAAGGTAGTGACGGAGGTGTAGAATGTGCATCTAGAGAATGGATCAAGTGTTACTGTTTAACCAAACCAATGACCAGAGTGCCCAGTCCCGCAGAGAGGAAGGATGAGAATGAGACAAGGGAAAATGTATCTGAATAGAAAGAATTGATCTAGAATTAATCATGACAGTGCATCCATGTTGGTCTTGCCCCGGGCTCTGGTTAAAAAACAAAAAACAAAAACAAAACAAAACAAAACAACAACAGCTCTTTAGCCGGGATGGGCGTCGTTTGGTGTAGGCAGGTCTAGCCTCCACTGAAGTCCCACGGGCTGCTCCCTGAGGTCCTGCCTTGGTCGTTGTGGGGAGAAAAATGGCGGCGCCCCAGTCCCTTCTCAAACCAAGGGTTGCAAATCACTCTTTTGGGTCCGATCTCCTTGTGCTGCAGGTGTAGCCAAGGTGGGTCGTAGTCTGTGTCCCAAACCCTGCCTCGTTTCCAGGTCTTAGTCCATGGGCTTTATTGATACCGCCCAAAATAAAAGCCCACAGGCTGGACTGCTTCCCATCTGGGGATCGAGCCAGGAGAGCAGCGGAGCAGTTTCTCCTGGTGCCTGCCGCCTGGGACCGGGACACCCAGCCCAAAGTCAGCACAACAGCTAGAAATAGGATCACTCTCAGTCCGAGCTGAGGTTTTTCTCTTCTCCAGGGACATTCCTATGAGCAGTTTCAGCCACTCTTTCTCTTCCCCTCATCTCTCCATGGCTCCCCACGAAGGAGTTCCCTCCCCTCCCTCTGTTTCTCGGGGTCCAGGCCCATTTTTATCTTCCCCAGTTCACACTCACGTGCCTATGAGGTTGTCTTCTTAGTGGACTGTCTCTTTTTCTCCCAGACTCCTGCGGTTCAGTGTCCTATGGCTTCAAGCCTTTTCTGTGAGAGATGGGGGGCGAGCGAAATGTACGAGCTCCTTACTTCTCTGCCATCTTGCTGTGTGTGTGTGTGTGTGTGTGTGTGTGTGTGTGTGTGTGTGTGTGTTTAAAGAATGAACTATATGGCAGTAGTTTGCAAATTGGACTAAATCAATACTACTCCAGAACTACCCCCATTTCCAGCTGATGCTGGGCCTGAAAATCTGTTTTTTTAACATGCCCCTGGGATGGTTCAGATGCAGCCAGGTTTGGGAACGCTCTAACACTCTAGGTCCCTGCCTGTGTCTATAATGAGAGGTACCTGTAAACAGTTGCACACAGCCCCTTTCTCTGTGGGAGTTGGCCCCTCTTGGGTTCTGCATGCCCTGAAACAGCCAGACCTCACACCCCAAGAAAGACTGTTGCATTAGCCACAGAAACAGACCTTTCTTGTGCTTCTGGGGCCACAGGGGGTTTTCCGACCTCTGAGGCTGGTCTGCTGGTGTTGGCCTTCCCAGGTGTAAGAGGAGGAGGGGCTCCCTCCACAGAGCCTGAGATCCATTGCTCTTTGCTCTTGGGGCACCAACGCCCGGCAGGCCATGTGGGGGAGGAACTCAAACCCCACTGGGGGATCTGGCAGGGAGGGGGCCACTTGGACGACCCTCAGGTGCCTGGGAAACCACATGCCTGGGGCAGTTTGGCTCCGGTGCCTGGATCAGACACTGAGCAGGGAACACTTAGAGAGGCAATCCGGGCCTGACCTTCCTTCCGCATGAGGTATAAGCAGATGAGTGGTTCTGGTCGCATTCAGTGGGAGTGGGGACAAGAGTGTGTGCACAGGCCTAAGAAGACTCCAGGTTCAGTTGTAAATTGAGATGCTAGGGCCTCACCCGTAGTTTCTCCTTGCCTGCCATACCTCCTGCAATGCCCAGCTCATGTTATCCCCTTACAGTAGCCACAGCAATAATAATGTCCCTTCCCACCACACACACTCTAACTGAGGACCAAATATATGCTAGGCCCAGAGCAAAATGCTTTCTGGTACCTTACTGAATTTCATCCTCACTATAACTTTTTACAGTCGAAAGTATTCTTCTTACTTTACACGAGGAATTCAAAGCTCAGTTATTTACTTGACTAATATTTACTGAACACTTATTATGTACCAGGCACTGCACTAGGTGCTAGATCCAAGTGAATGAGGTCCAGTGTCTCTTGGAGATTGCCCTCTGTCTCCAGGCAGAGAAGGAGATTTCTAAAAAGAGGTCAAGCTGGAATAGCAAGGAACATCCACTTGAATCCACAAGTCCTCCTTCAGGCTGCCCAACTTCAGCCACATGGTGAAGATTCCTTCCATGCAGAGCTCCTGGCCAGGCTTCCCCGGGCTGCTTTGTGATTGGGTCTTTCTGGGAATATGAGAAGGAAGAGTAGAAGCCTTCCTAAATATCATGTGAACACATGCCACCACCATGACTTTTGCCATAGTTTTATCCCACCTGTTTCTTTATTTACTGGCTATCTTTCTTTAAATGCACTCACTTCTGGGGATGCCTGAGTGGCTCAGTCCATTAAGCGTCCGACGACGTCGGCTCAGGTCATGATCTCGTGGTTCCTGGGTTCAAGCCCCATGTTATGCTCTGTGCTGACAGAAACTGGAGCCTGCTTCATGGATTCTATCTCCCTCACTCTCTGCCCCTTCCCCACTCATACTCTGCCTCTCTTTCCCTCAAAGATAAATGAAACATTAAAAATATTTAAATTGACTCACTTCTGGAAAAGTAAACTTGAATATTTACCTTAGTGTCATACTAAGCAATGATACCCATGATATCATTTGTGGTGTGCTGGATGTGCTTTTTTTCCTAGTAAACTTTACCATAAATATATCACCATTGACATGTACATCGTTGTTTAGGTACCCCTTAGCATCCTCTCGATACAAGCAATATGAGCACCATTCTTAGGAGAAACACTGAGAGTGGGGCGCCTGGGTGGCTTAGTCGGTTAAGCGTCCGACTTTCGCTTGGGTCATGATCTCGCGGTTCGTGGGTTCGAGCCCCGCGTCGGGCTCTGTGCTGACTGCCAGCTCAGAGCCTGGAGCCTGTTTCAGAGTCTGTGACTCCCTCTCTCTCTGACCCTCCCCTGCTCACGCTGTCTCTCTCTCTCTCTCTCTCTCTCCTAGAAATAAATAAAACATTAAAAAAAAAAAAAGGAGAAACACTGAGAAAGAAAGAAAAAGTGAGTCCCTTGGACCCTTGGAAGTGAACTTGCATGGACACCACCTTTATTGAAAAGTAGCCTTGGTAGTCTTGCTTTGGGCTAGCCCCGGACAGACTTGGGCCTCTGAGGTGAGACAAATTGAAGATTTTCGTTATTCCCGAGGAGCCAGGAGGAAGCATAATTGGCAAAATGAAGATCCTACTTCTTCAATACTGCCTGGTGACTCCTTCTCATTACCTCCACTCCTCCAAACTCCAGCCAGAGTCATTCCCCTCACAGGAAGCTTAAGGCAAAGAGTGAAGGATCTGGGTCTTGCTTCTGGCAGAAGAAAGCAGAATCCAGGCAGCAAACCATTGAATGAATGTCACAGAAATCCTGGGGAGGGCTTTGGGTTCTCTCAAGTTTCGGGCCAAGTTTTAAGCATGGCTAGTAAAGGCAGAGATCCTGGGTCACCATTGCGGCATGACCCTCGGCAAGCAACTTCATGCCTCGGTTTCCCCATGGGGAAATGAAAGGGTCTTCTTCATAGAATGGTTATGAAGATTAAGTGAGACAATGTAAAAATGGTGTTTGGTAAAGGCCAATCCAAATTATTTTTTGTTATAACTATTGAACAAATTTAATAGATATGCTTTGGCCACATTGGTGCTTAAAGTATCATTCCAGTCACTTAGGTGTGGGAGAGGGGAAGCAATGAGCATGGAGGAGTGTACAGAGATTAATACAATCCATCCTCTACAGTCTGCAGGCAGAAGTAGACAGTTAAACAATTTGGGTTGAACCATCTTAAATTGCCAACATTCAATTATTTTGGCCCACAACCCAATACTATTTCAGATCCCCCAAGTGAAGTTAGTACAAAATGGAAATGAAGGAGGGAATGGATTCCTCCCACTGGACAGATTGGGGACAGTTTCACATAAGAAGTGACCTTTAGTCTTGAAGGCTGGGTTGGACTACAGTTGGCTGCCAACCAGGAAGTAGGGCCTGTCAGGGGGTATGTGGATGGCCTGTGTGCCTGGGCAGATGTACTGCCCAGGAGCCTAGAGAGCTTGGTGGGCTGTTATGGAGGGTCTCAGATGCTGGCCATTGCCTTCCCTTGGGAGTTGGCAGCTATTCATCAACAAATAGGATATGATCATTCCTCTCTGCTTAGTGGGGCCGCACAAAATGGGGCAAGAAATTTTCCACTTTCCCATTAAAGGCTGAAATGACACCAGGAGGAATTGTAATCAGCCAAACAAACAAACAAACAAAAACCTTTCTGGATGTGAGCTATGAGAACCTGTTCTACAATGACCCAGGAGGCTGAGGAATCTCTTCCCCTGAAGACTTTGAAACACAGGAGAGATTCTCATCTGTCTGGTTCCAGAAGAATCTGCCCAGAGGCAGGGGGCTGGACCAGATGACCCATTTGGGTCCTTTCCAGTCTGCAGCCTTGATTATCTCATTGTTCCTCTTCCTCTGGATGAGCTGCCTTACCCCAGCTCATACTCATTGGGATGGTTCCTGTTGTTAGAGATCTCCCAGGCCCCCAAAGCCACAGCTCTTCTCGTAGGTGACTAACAATCTTGTCAGCAAGATCATCCCAATGTCTAGCCTTCATTCTCCTTGTTTGTAAGCTTGAGTAAGGCTGGCTGCTATAACTTCCCTTGAAGGTGATTATCCTAATATAGCCAATACCTTTTCCTGTTCAGCCTTAACCGCCAGCCTTTCTCTTACTTCTAAGGAGTCAAAGGGCCCGGGTTTGAGTTTTGACTAGTTGTATGACCTCAGGCAAGCCATTTAAGGGCAAGGATTAAATAAAGTAGCATTTATGGAGCACTTAATATATGCTCAAGTATTAGTTGAATGAATCAAATGTATTATCCCTATTTTATGGGTAGGGAAACTGAGGCTCCACAAGGTTAAGTTTCTTGCTCACTGTCACCCGACCAGCAAGGAGTAGGTGGAGCTAGAAGTGGAATTCAGATCTCATGGATTCCAAAGGTTATGCCATTTCCCTCCAATGGTGTTACTTCTTGCTTTACCACTCGACCTCAGTTTCTGTCATCTGTAAAATGGGACTAATACTCTGCCCCACAGAGTTATGGGAGGACTAAAAAAACATGTGGACGTGATATGTAAGTCAAAAAGTACTGGGCAGGTGCAACATAATTGTAACACTCAAGCCCTGGTCAATTCTCTGGAATTCTGCCACCTTTGAGAAGCTATTTCTGAGCAAAGCAAGCAGAGTTAACTTCTCCCTTCCTCTGTCATAGGAAGATGAGAGATCTGTCTTCTATCACAGCTCTTTCAAAAAAAAATTTTTAATGTTTATTTGTTTTTGAGAAAGAGAGAAACAGAGCCTGAGTGGTGGAGGGGCAGAAAGAGAGGGAGACACAGAATCTGAAGCAGGCTCCAGGCTCTGAGCTGTTAGAGCTTGATGCAGGGCTCAAACTCATGACTATGAGATCATGACCGGAGCTGAAGTCAGACGCTTAACCAACTGAGCCACCCAGCTGCCCCTCTTCTATAACAGCTCCTGCTGCACAAGGTTGCAGTTCTTTCTTTAGCACGTTGGCCTCCTTAATTCAGTCATAAACCTTTCCATGGCACAATGCTTGATATATAGTACCACTCAACAAGTGTGGCTTGAATGAACGAATGAATGAATGATGCAGTGACTTCCCCCGACAGACCTACTCCTTCTCTGTTGGTGGTCCAGCCTCCAGCTTCCCACTCCAGAGCCCCAGCTTCCTAACTGGGCCAACAGCTGCTAGCCTTCCAATCCCATGGTTATATGTCAACCTTGACCAGCTGGCATTCAGAGTCCTTAGCATCTGACCCAGTCCCACTCACCTTGATACTTCCTTGCCCGTGCTACTGCTCTCACACTGCCAGGGCACAAACCAAACCATATACCACAGTTTCTCAAACACGCTGTACACTTCCCTACTTCTGTGCCTCTGTTTACACCATTCTTTGTACCAGGAATGCCCTTCCCACCCAATGTCCTCTTGTCAAAGTGTACATTCTGCCTCCTTCAGGAAGTTTTCCCTGTCCAAAACTAAAGGTGGTCTCATTTTCTCGTGAATTCTCATTGCATAGAGTGGGTACTCTTTAGAGGACCTTAATATCCTCTACCTTCTCAGGCAGTCATTTGCATCCCACTGTGCCTTTAGGCAAGCTCCTACCTCTCTCAGTCTGCAGTCTATACATATGTGTAATGGCTCTTCCAACCCTGCCATCCTGTGACCTGGCTTCTTTGGGGCCTCAAGGAGGACAAGACACCAAGGAGCCCCAAGTGGGGCCTTCAACTCTTGACAGCATATGCCCAGCTCCCAGGCCTGAAAATCAGCTGCTCAGATGTTAGAAGGTAATTGACTTGCTTAATAAAGGGATAAATAAATATCTACTTAACATGATTACTGTCAAAGGCCTGAGCAACACAACCTTTCCATCACTGGAGTTTTATTGCAGGAGAAGCTAATTAGCTCTAATTAGGGAACTCCCAGGTGCTTAAGGCAGAGGCCAATGAAGGGGAGGGGGAGTGAAAGACAGGTGGGGAAGGGAAGGGAAAGGTTCTCCATACCTCCCCTCTTAACAAATTGCCCTCTATGAACAGGCTTGGCACACATCAGCAACCCCAAGCTTAGTGATACCGGAGGTGCCTCAACCATCTGGGATAAAAAAAGGAAGCTTCTTGAGAACCTACTATGTGCCAGGCATTGTATCAAGCCTACTCTCTGAGTCATTTGATCCTCACAATGACCTTTAAATGCAAGAACTATTCATTGACCCATTTCATAGATGGAGAAGCTGAGATATGAAATTAAGCCCCTTGTCTGAGCTCACACAGTAGGGAAACAGGTGTTGGGACTGGACCTGATATCAAGGCTGGGGATGCTGTCTTTGACCTCCATTATGCTTCCAGGTGAAGGCTCATGGGGTTCACACTGCTCATGGAGGGATCTGGATACACAATGTCTTTCCTCTGCTGTGGTGAAGCTTAGGGGCACTCAGCCAAGAGGTCCTCCAGGGTGAGCCAAACTGGGCACAGTCAGACCTGAGAGAGTTAGTTGTCTTTTGTTTCAAGAATCCCTCCTCCTTCGATTCAGGTCAGGGCTCTAGGCTGCAAATCCTGGATGACTTGGTCCCCTCACCCTCCAGGAACTCACATTCCAGGGGAAGCCTATGAACATTTGAATAGCAAATCATTTAAGTGTCAACATGTATGTACAGAGATACATCTCTTCAATCATGTCATTCCTTATGATGAAATTTTAGCCAGGTTTTGAGGCCCTAAATCAGCAAATTTGAGTTTCTTTCCATGGGACTGCTTGGGACGTGGGAAAGAGCATAAACTGTGGAGCCTGGATTTGAATCCAGGTTCTGCCATTTATTAGTTGTGTGATCTTGGGCATGTCCCTCTGCCTCTTTCTGTACTACCATTATTCTAGACCTAACATTGCAATCCGTGTCTGGACTCATGAGCTCCTGACTGGCTTCCCTGTCTGCTTTTCTGCTTCTCTAGAATCCATTCTTCATGCTGTAGCCAGAATGAGCTGGTTGACTATGAGACAGCTTATGTGATAACTCTGCTCTAGGTCCTTCAAAGTCCTTAATGTGGCCTGTGAGGATTGCATGATCAGACCTCTGATTACCTCTCTGGCTTCATCTCAGGCCACCAAGCTCCACCACACTGACCTCCTTAATGTTGCTTGGAAAAACTGATGCCATTTCTGCCTCAGGACCTTTGTACTTGCTGTTCCCACCACCTCAGTCCTCTGACCCCAGCCATTTGCATTGTTGGCTCCTTTTTATTCTTAAATGTCACCTCCTCAGAGACATGTTCCCTGGCCATCCTATCTTAACTTAAACACTTTCAATACTCTTTTTGTTTCTTTCCAAACACCATGATTGGGATTATTTTTTATTAACTTAAAAATGTGTATATTGTCTCCCCTCGTTCAAACATAAGCACCATTAGGGCAGTGAATTTGTTTTCTTCACTACTATGCTTCAGACAGTGTTTGACACATAGTAGGTACTCAATACAGACTTGTTAGACAGATGGGTGGGTGGATGATTAGAGCAATGAATGAATGAACACTTCTTAAAGCTGTGGGGAGGATAAAATGAGCTAATGCATGTTAAATGTCTGGCACAGAGCCCAGCAAAGAGCACAGCTCAATAGCTAAGAGTTGAATCTACATGTGACCTGTTGGCTGGCACCCAGCTGTTTCCTGAACTGGCCCCAACCTAGCCAGCCAGTCCTCCACCCCTCCACCCTGCTCCCCACAAGGCTCAGCTCCTACTACCCTATAAACAAACCCATTCACTCCCATCGGCAGTAGTGTGTCAGAGTTGAGAGCCAGTAGTTAAATATTCAAGAATTTTACAAACAGATTGTTAAACTATTGGTAACTTAAGAGTGGCCATGGTGGGAGTATTTACACCACAGATATTGGCAAGCATTACAAATCAGAGCACCACACACACAAGCAGCCTCCTTGTTCTCACTCCTGCAGACAGCCTCAGTGCCACAGGCTAGGGTACACAAGACAGCATTTCTATATATTGATTTTTGTCGTCTTTTTCTCCAAGTGAACATGAGAATCTTATCCCTAAAGCTTACATTTAAAACCATGAAAACAGGGATATGGTTGATATATCTTTTGCTTCTAGTCCCTCAAGATGCCTAGCACAAGATTTGAGACGATGGAGGTATTCAGTAAAGACTCACAGCAGCAAGCTGGTAGAGTGGCAGGAGTCTAAGACAGGCAAACAGGAGCTCTGCATTTCATCTCAGCTGAGCCACTGACTTGCAGTTGACCTGTGCTGGTTCCTTTTCCTTTGTAGGTCTCAGTTTACCCATCTAAAATGATACTGGTGATTTTCAAGCCTCTCTCAAGCTTCAAGACTCAAAGAGCTTGTTCATTGATATACAAATGAGTGCTTATTATTTTATGCAGAAACTCTTAGGTACTTTCCAAGAAACCATTTTGGCACCCATGCCACCCCACTCACCACAATAGAAAAGTTGGAAGGGCCTTTAGGGAACATGGAACCCAAGGCCTCCATTCCAGAAGTAATGATAGCTAGGATTCACTGAGCACTTATTATGTACCGGGTAGTATTTTAAACACTTTATATGGATTAATTTAACCTTCACAACAACAGTACCAAAAGGTAGATACGATTATCACTGCCCATTTTACAGATGAGGAAGCCAGGGTTCAGAGAAATGAAACAGCTTGCCCAAGTCACACAGCTAGGAAGTAATAGAATTGAGGCTTGAACTAGGAAGCCTGATTCCAAATCCCACACACTTAACTGTACTACCTTGTATGAGTTCTCAGAGGAAGTGGCTGCCTCTCAGAGGCTTGGGGCCATAAGACAGACAGCTACCTTTTCTGCCCACAGGTCCCATTGTAGCCCAAGCTTTACCAATAGGCAGAATGCCTTAGAGGAAACATCACATCTTTCTTCCTCAGCTTCCCAACTATGTGACCTTGAACAAGTCCCTCTGCTTCTCTGAGCCTCAGTTGTCCCAACTGTTTCACACAGGGCTCTTGTGAGGGTTGAGGAAGGGAATTAGCATGTATTCATGGTCTCTGTGTGTATTTAAATTGCAGCCTAGAGAGAGAAATTACTTCTCCCAAATTACAGAAATGAAAACATATTCAGAAAAGGTAATAACCTCCTTAAAGTCATGCGGTTGGGTAGGGCGGAAACTGTATTCAAACCCAAGGCTTTGTGTTCTTTTTGCTTAAACTTTTTAATTTTTAGAACAGTGTAAGATTCAGGGGCTCCTGTGTGGCTTGGTCAGTTAAACATCTGGCGCTTAATCTCATCTCAGGTCATGGTCTCACAATTTGTTGAGTCCTAGCCTCATCAAAATTGCACTGAATGTGGAGCCTGATTGTGATTCTGTCTCTCCCTCTCTCTCTGCCCCTCCCCTGCTCGTGCATGTGCTCTCTCCTCTCTCTCTCTCTCTTTCTCTCTCTCTCTCAATAAACAAACAAACAAATAAATAAATAAATAAATAAATAAAACATTTTAATCTAAAAAAAAGATTCACAGAAAAATGGAGATGTTACAGACAATTGATACAACAGTATGAAAGTCAGGCTTATTTTTAACCTGATGTCCTTTATCCGTTCCAGGATCCCATTCAGGACACCATATTAAGTCTAGTGATCATGTCTCCTCAGCTCCTCTTGGCTATGGCAGTTTTTCAGACTTCCCTTGTTTTTGAGGCCCTTCCCAGTTTTGATGAGTGCTGGCTGGGTATGTTTTTTTTTGTTTGTTTGTTTGTTTTTAGAATGTTCCTCAACTGGGACTTGTCTGACATTTTTCTCAAGGTTACACTGGGGTTTGGGGTTTGGGGGAGGAAGCCCACAGAGGTAAAGTGCCCTTCTCCTCACATCACACCAAGGGTGCATGCTGTCAGCATGACTTACCACCACTGATGTTGACGGCGACGACCCAGCTGAGGCGTGTTCGTCAGGTCTCTCCACTGGAAAGTTACTCTTGGCTTTTGCCCCTTTCCACACTGTTCTCTGTGGAAGGAAGCCACTGTGCACAGCCCAGGGGAAAGGGGAGATATGTGTCACCTCACTGTGAGAGGAGGACAACGGAGATTATCTGTAATTCTTCTACATGAGAGATTTGCCTCTTCTCCCTCATGTATTTATGTATTCAACACTTATTTATACCACTACAGACTCATGAGTATTTGTTTTATACTTTGGGTTATAGTCCAACACTACATTATTCTCTTGCTCCAATGGTTCCAGTTTTGGCCTCTAAGAGCTCTTTCAGTTGGCCCCTGTGTCCCTTTGACATACCTCCCATCATGGCGGGTTACATTGTCTCAGCACTTCCTTCCTTTCTGGCACTACAAGATTCTCCAGGCTCATCTTGTCTATTTCCTGGTCCAGCCCTGGAGTCAACCTCGTCTGCAAGGAACTCTGGTTCCTTTTACTGGAGAATGGGATTTGAAACCAAGATCTGGGCACCGAGTGTGTTTGTTGCTGCTGGGCCCTCTCAACTAATAAGATGTGCATATACCAACCAGCGTATAGACACGTATCTGTAAGTGCTTCTCTGTATAACCATTTGTATCTATATTAAGCTAAACATGAGCTCACACTGATAGCTCTCATTCTAATCCATTAGCACATGGATCACTCCAACCTTCCTTCTTGCTTGTCTATGCACTACTACTCCAGCAGTGAGCATCTTGGCTCCCGTCATCCACCATCTGACTTCATGCTCTTTTCACAGCCCTCCTCCTTCATCTCTGCCAGGTTTCCAAGGCCTACCTAGCAGCTGCTGTGGGGAGTAGCTGTGTTCGTCTTTCCTGGTCTCTGGGAGGCCTTAGGTAGTGGTGGTGATTTTACAGACCTGGTAACTCGCCATTCAGGCCCTTTCTGGTTTGGTTTCTACGGGCAGCCCTGAGGGTAGCCTTTCTCCCAGGCCTTCAGACAGCCCAGGAGAGTTTGTTTGGCCCAGGACTTGTCTGTGGGCAACTGAGCCTTTAAACCGGCGGAAACTCGGTGCTGGTGTGACAGCAGCCTCTCCTCCACTGCCGCAGTCCACTAGACTCACTGCCCCCTGCCCCTCACCCTTCCCCTTAGCCAGCTGTGGAGTCTTTTGCTCAGCTCTGCCCAGACCAGCAGTTACTGGGCAGTGGGCTAGGCTGAGATGTGATGGAGGATGCAGAGAAAATTGGAATTCTAGGCATGGGCAATCCACAGCATGGAGGGGCTAAGGCTCTTTTGGCCCGAGTTCAAATTAGTTCGGCTCAGTGGCTGTCACCTTGGAACAGTATGCTGTACAACCCCACTCAATCAGGGCCTCTGCCCCAGCCCCATGCCTCAGGGGGCCCTTTGCTTTGAAGAACCTTCTTTCAAACATGCTCATGTCCCCTCTGATGTCGAGTAGAGTACAGACCAGGGCAAGCACTGCCTGCCTCCTGGGTAGAGTGCTCTGAGCCCAAACATTGACCCATGCAGGCCCCAGTCCCTGTTCCCTCTCTTTGGGACACTCTCTTACTGGCTACTCTATGCATGGAGTCAACCAGATGCCCTGAGGAGCTTCTGGACTGCATCTATGGTGTCTTCCTGGGGCCCCGGGGCTGAGCCCAGTTCCACGAGGACAATCTGGCAGGCAGATCACTCCTGCTTGCTGGTACAGTGCTTATGGAGTTAAAACACAGAATTTCCAAGCCTCAGGGGAGTTTTTGAAGCCATTTAGTCCAAAGCATTCCTGGTGTATATGCATCATTACCCACTACCTCTTGCTCCGGAATCTTCTCTGGGCCCCTCTGAGCTGCTGGGGATGGAGAAAGAAATAAGTGCCTGTCCTTGTCCATCAGGGTCTCTCGGTCTAATGGGGGACACAGACACAGAAACTGTCACTTTGAGTAATATAATAAAAAGAATAGTAATAATAATAATAATAATAATAATAGCTGCCATGTATTGAGCTCTTACTATGTACCGGGCACTGTGAAACATGTTTGCATGCATTATCTGATTACTTGCTCTCAGTGAGTTCATGGAGTGTGCGCTACTAATATTCTTATTTTAGAGGAGGCAACTGAGGCTCAGAGATGTAAAATGGCATATGTGTGAGACCCTAGAGCATCCTTCAGCCCTGTCCAGCTCCACAGCCTGAGTTCTTTCACATTCTAAGACCTCAAGCCTGAAGAAATGGAGGCCAAGTGGGGTAAGGCGACTTGCCCAGAAAGAAAGGACTTGAATCCACTGCCCTCTGCCCTCAGCCCTGCAGGGAAGCCGTAATGCTTTGTCAGAAAGACAGTGGCATGTGTCCACGATCCTGGCTCTCTTCCCCTACCATGGTCTCATCTCTTGGCACAGCCCCAGCCCCAGACTGAGCTGGGCAGGCCATGTGGCTAACACATCTCCCTTTCAGCTCTGCCAAGCCTGCAGCTGGCCCACCCCTCACGTGCCCCCTCTAGCACCCAGCCCCCTCTCCTCGGCCAACAATGCAGCCCTCCTTCCGTTCAGCATTCCTGCCAGCTGGTGTGTGAACCCTGTGGAAGGAGGCTGGGTTGCCATGGCAGCCGTGGAGGGCTGGTGTTGGGGTGGGGGGGGGGTCACACTGGTGCAGGGCTCCTGACCTCCCTAGGAAGGGAGATTGTGACCCTGGTCCTAGTAAGTGCTTCAGCAGGTCACCTCAGAAGGCCTGCCCCCACCCTGTCCTGGCCCTCTGCCCACACCGGGTGTGCTTTAAGAGCTCTCGCCACACAGAGAAAGAGATGAGCTAGGGAGGAAAAATGCCCAGGCCCTTCAGAGCTCAAGCCCAATATAGCAGAACTAATTTGAAATGTCACTTAGGGCAGTCTTGCTCCCAGCCAGCAAAAAGCTGGTTTATTTACATAGTTGGCAGTGGCGGGAGGCCAGGAACCCCACCATGCCAGGGCGTAGGGGATGGGTAGCTAGGGGCCCTGGCTGTGGCCCCTGGCCTGGACCTTGCTCAGAATCACCATCTGGAAACCCCTGTGGGCAGAAGGGCCAGATCCCATAGACCCCACACATACTTCCCCCCCTCCAGCCAGTGCTCCCCCTTCTGGGGCCCTGGGGCAGGGCAGGAACTTCTAGTGACGGCCTTAGCACTAGTTCTGCAGCAGGCACTGTGCTGCATGCTTGACACAGTTTTCTTCACTGAACCCTGCCAAACTCTAAGAAGAGTGGCGATTATTCTCATGCTGCAAGTGAGGAAACTGAGGCTGGAAGGATGCATGACTTTCTAGGGGCGTTAGACAGCCAGTAAGAGGCAGTTGAGATTCAAATCGTGGTCAGTCTCACTGCCAAGCCCATGCTTTCCCCCTGTATCCATACTCTGTATCTTGAGTCTTTGGCTTCCACTAGACCTGCCACTACTAAGGGTGTGGCCTGTGTGAGCCACTATGCCTGTCAATTGATTGCTGATGGCCTTTTAAAGCAGAGTCCCTACGGGTCCTACTAGATTGCCCAGTGAACCACTGATCTCTGGAGGCTGACAGGTCGGGGTGAGGTCAGGTCGCCAGCAAGTAGAATGGAGGTTCTTCCCCGTGCCCACCTGTGTGCCTCACTGGGGAGAACACCCAAGTCCCAGGCTGAGACGGGACACATGGAACCAATAGTCCTGTATATACTTCACTTTGTTATGTGCCAAACATACACTGAGCATCTCGATGTGCCTGAAACGCTGCTGTGTGTTGAGAGCACAAGCATGAGAAAGACATAGTCCTTGTCTTCACAGAGCTCCCAGTCACTCTCCACGATAATAACACACCAAGTGCTAACATTGAGTGGTCTACGCCAGGTACTGTTTTATTAAGCAGCTCATGTGGATGAATTTACGTGATCTCTGTAGCAATGCTGTGAGATAGGTACTTATTATTATCCCCATTTCACAGATGAGGAAACAGAGCCATTGGGAGATAAAGTATCTTGTCCAGGGTCACACAGCTAGCAAGTGACAAGGGTGCAGTTTAAACCCAGGTAGGCCCCCTTTAGAACCCATCCTCCCGATTCAGCATTATCTAGAATAAAAGGAAGAGGGCTGAACACTGCAGCAAGAAGAGTTGGGATTAGATGCAGAGCACGCTTGCTAAGGGCACTTTGGTGGGCAAGTACAGGACTATTTTCTAAGCTGGAGACCCTTCGTAGGGCACTTCTCCAGAGTGTTGGCTCCGGGGAAGGAGGTCAGGGGCAGCCCAAGTTGTCGTCAAAGAAGTCTGGCCAGTGTCAGATTTTTTCTCTATGGTTCTTTGGTTCCCTGTTTTGACTGCTTCTTGGAGCCCAGAGGCTCAGCCAACCTGGGGTTAAGGCTCTGAGGGGGCACACTGGAGAAGGGCCTGATCTCTGCGCCAGGGCCCCAGGGAGAGGATGTGGCTGAGATCAGCTGGGAATCGTTAAGGATGCTGGCAGGACAGACTGAGGTGAGAAGGAACGTGAAGAAGGCCCAGAACATAGGCTGGGATGTGGTGGGTGGCCAGCCGGCAGACTCTGGGCTGAGGGGGCAAACACAGTGTCAGGCAGAGAGTGGGAGTTGCTTGGCCCAGAGTGGTCCTTCCTGAGATGAAGGAAACAAACGTGTGGAGAGAAGAATCAGAGTAGAAATGGAGACTTGGGCTTGTGGGTGACAAGAAGGCTGGACATCGCTTAGGACTGAGGCCACTGGAGACACAGGAGGCCCTCATCCACACTCCACTGTCTTGTGTACCCTTCTGGGATTTTTCAAAGCAGCTCAAAGAGAAAGAGAGACCTCAGTGGAAGTAAGGGCTAAGATGTCTCCTACCCTTGAGTCCAGCTCTCCCCCAGATCCTATCAGCCGTGCATTCTGTCAGCAGAAAGGAGCACACAGGGCTTGTCTTTGCAAGTGCTACAAGCTCTGGAGAGATTCATCCAGCAAAGTGCTTCTTGACCTAGAAACCCAAGGAGGAGTAGGAAGGGGAGTGGCTGCTGTGTGGGTAGGCAGACCCAACCAACCTCCTCGGCAAGTTGGCTCAGAACTGGCACTGAGACTACCTTGAGGAAAGGAGGCCGCTCTAGATGGCATATTGGTGATAACACTGCTGGCTTCAGGGGCCTGATTTGGGGAGGAGGGAGGAAGCTCATTTCTGGCCTGAGCACAACCAGAGATGCAATGGGTTCCATAGAGCAGTGGGACAGTGCAACATGTCACCGGAGGTCACTGAGAACCAGGAGAAGCTCCATGGAAAATTGATGCTGATCTTAGGGTTCCTCTAACTTCCTTGGCTGACGAGAATCCCAAGGACCTGTGAGCACTCCTGGGACAAGCACCCTTCAGTCCATGCTGCAGGCCCAACAGCACCTCAGCTGGCCTTTGACAGGCAGGTAGCCAGCAGAAGGAGTAAGGACACCTTGGAGATCCAAAGCCCTAGTAGGAAAGGAGTGCACGGGGGACCCATGGCTGGAGCAACCTTCAACGTTCACAGAAATGTCATCTAGTTGCCTCCAAACCTGTGGGATGAATTCTCCAGGCCCCTGTCTCCTTTGATTCTACTCCTCTACCACCCCTTTCCTCATAGTCTTACAATGACTCTCCATTCTCCCCAGGAATTCCCACCTGCCATGTTCTCCTTCTACCTCCTTGCACATTACATCTTCCAACCCAGCATTCAGACTAGCTACTTTGAAATGTGTGTTTCTATCCCTTGCCCATAGTACCCTATCATCCCCCTTATCCCTGCCGAGTGGGCAGCCAGGAGCCAACTGGGTCCCTGTGAACCCTGCACGGTCAGGGCAGACATGTCCCCCTTAGCATAGGGCTACCAACTTGGGCTACTGGAAGGAAGACAAAGTGCAGTGAAGGAGGGGGGCAGGGTGGAGCTTCTCGGCTATACCCCAACTCCCATCAGCCTTAGCAACTAGGACTCTTGGCTTTTCCGAAGCACGTGCTGAAAAGCACGTGAACACAGAACAGGGTGCTGCCAAGCACAGTCTGGCAGGCAGGAGACAGATGGACTGGGGTTCACCTTCTTATCGACTCTTCTCCTTTAGCTTCCCATAGAAGAACTCTTGCTGGCCAGGTCCCAAGTTCCAAGTGAGTGCTGGGCACTGGGGGTAATTTTCAGAACCCTCTGGTTTTTCCCATCTCTGGGTCTGCTGCTCAGAATCCCTGACAGATGCCTAATTATGACAGGATCCTCAGTCTCCCCTCCTTACCCTCACATACAGTCAATCGCATAAACACCACGCCCTGCCCATCTCAACTCCTAAACTTCTCTCCTATCTTTCCTGCTTTGTGCCTTTTACTACCACTACTCCTATCGCCAAAACACCAACATCACTACCTGTCCTCTACTGTAAGCTTTACCTATGCCAGGTTCTGTGCTAAATATTTACAGACATTTGCCTCACTTAATCTTCCCACCAACAACCTCCTGAGAGCTGTACTATTATTGGCTCCATTTTACAGATGGGAGAGACTGAAGCCCAGAGCAGTGAAGTCCTTTGGCCAAGAGCTTGTGCCTAGTAGAAGGCAGAGCTGGGATTCCAATGCAAGCAGTCTGCTTCCAGAACAAGAACACACACACACACACACACACACACACACTAACACACACAGATGGACTCACTGTGCTCTGCCACCCCTCCCCTGCCTTCCCTCTTGGCAGTTCTACTTCTCTCTTGCTGGCTGCCAGAGTGGTTTCTCCAAAGCTCAGTGCTGACTATATCTGTTTGACTCCTGGTCCAGTGCCCTATTGTGGCTTTCTTTAAAGCATCCCCCCTGTCCCTCCTCACTGCCATTGCCATAGTCCAGACTGCTGGCATCTCTTGCCTCCCAGCTTCTCCATTCAACTATAAGCTGATTGCGAACAGGGTCTAGTCTGCTTGATGACCAGCAAAATGCCCAGGTGCACCAGATAAAGTCACCGCGTCAACAGATGGAAGAACGGACAACCCATCTCCTGTCTTACCCCCTGCTGATGCCTTCTCCAAGCTACTACCAGAGGGATCTTTCCAAGCACAGTCCTGAGCATGCCACTCCTCTGCTCCAAACCCATCACTGACAGATTTGACCCACAGATTCTACTTTTAGGAATTTATCCTGCTGCCATGCATGCATACACAAGGGATGACATAGGCACTAATTATTTATCACAGAACTGTTTGTGATTACAAATTATTGGAAATAACCTAAGTACCCATCAATTAGAACCTTGTCCACTCTTGCGCAATAAAAGAATGAAGAAGCATTTTAGGTACGACGTGGAACAGTTTCCAAGATGCAATGTTTGGTAAAACAGCAAAATGTAGAATAGTAGCTATAATATATCATTAAATAAAATAAAGGAGGGAAAGAATATGTAAGTGCATTTGCTGTATATGTTAACCTATTTGCCCTTCTACCTTTAAATTGTTGACCTGTGTGAAGATATTACCTATTGAAAAGCTATAAACATTAGGATTTGAAATATAATGATGTAAACCAACCACAATTTTTATCAGGGCAAAGAACTGTCTCCCATCGATTACACACCCAACTTTGCTCACTCTGCTTCCTCAACGTAAATTACACCTTTCCTGCCTTCTAGCTTCTCTGATTGTCTATATCTGTACTGTCCATTGCAGTAGTCTTGATGGTATTCTGGCTTTCATTATTATCCATGTTTTCAGGCACCCTGGGCTGGCCCTGACCTGAAGTGAATACTGGGGTGGGCATTGGGAGCTAACAGGATAGCCCCAGAGGTCCACACAAGACCAAAAGCTTCCCCCATTCCAGCTGCACTCCTACCCTGGAGCTTGCTGCATCCAGAGACTCTCACCTCAGGGTGCTTCCTCACACCTGATTCCTTCTCAGCCCCCAGGGGCCCTATGGTCATTTCCTGAGGTCACCCTGTCCACCCCTCTGTCTCAGGGCCTAACTGCTTAGACCTCAGCTCTTGGAAAGACAGGAAGAGTAGGGACTATGTCAGAAGAAGGCAGAGGTTGCAGTTTAGGGTGCAGAGGGAACTCAAAGCCCATGGGAAAGGGCACTCATTTATGTAGATAGACTATGATCTTTTGTGTGTGTGTACAGGAGAGGTTATGCAAACAGGATCATAGTTGAGTTCAAAATCTAGCTCTGCCTTGTGAAAACACTGAAAAATATTGACTTGCATATTTCAAGCGGGTGAATTGTACCATATGTGAATTATAGCTCAATAACGCTGTTATATCGACTTACAAGCTGTGTGAAGCAAATAGCTTCACCTCTCTGTGCCTTAACTTTCACATCTATCAAAGGGAAGTGATAATAACAGTAGCTAACAGAGTTGCTGTGAGAATTAAATGAGCAAATGCATGTGAAGCATTTCATGTTATGCCCATAGTAAGTACTCACTGAATACTAGCATCCATTACTCCTGTGTGTCAGGTACTGTACAAGTCATGTTGCATATAGTATTTCTTTCAATTCTTACAACGAACTTATAATAGCATGCATGTACTACCACCCCCACATGAGGGATACAGGAATTTAGTCCAGAGAGACACCACATTGATGTAGGTGCCTGTTGGCAGAGCCAGGATTGGATCCTAAAGTCCCTGCCCCTGCCACCTTTGACATGCCTCTCCACTCACAGGACTTTTGGCTACCTGTTGGGCAGAAGCCTCACACAAGCCTCCCCTCAGTGCAGTGAGGTCTAGGAAGGCATGACAGGCCTTCCTCTAAGAGACGAGTTTTTGCAACTGTGACCAGCTTGGCCGGGGAGTTCCAGAGAGCCCTCAGGAATGGAGGCTGGATCCAGGGCCAAGCCAACCCCAGAGCAAGGACCATAGAGGATGTGGCCATTGGGCCATGCTGGCTAAGAGGACCCATGTTCTTGAAGCCAACTCTCACTTTGGACAGATTCACCTGGGGGTTTTTTGAGCATCTTCAGGATCCCAGAAGCTGCCCTAGGTGATTTTCCATGGCTTAACAGGGTGAATTCTCACGATGAGGTAGGTATTGCTATCCCAATTTACAGTTAAGGAGCCTGAGGCTCAGAGAAGTGACTCACCCATTGCAGAGCTGGGAATCAAACCCAGGCTCACTTCCCTTACCAAGTCATCCATTCATATTTCTTTATTCATTCATTCATCACCTATTAGATTCTGGGGATAAAGTATGAATTAATTTCTGTTACGGGAAAATGCTGAGGGAGAACTGACAAAGGAGAAATGCAATGACAGCCAGGAGGGTATGTGTGTGTGAAGTGCGGGGGGTGGGGGGGCGGGGGATGCTGGCAGGCAGTGAATGTCTTCCAGACAAAGCATTTCATGAAGAATAAACACAACTTCACTGGGGTGAGGAAAGGAAAGAGGGGAAGATGTTTTAGGGAAAGAATAGCTCGTGAAGGTTGGGAAGGCCTAGCACAATATGGGTGTTTGGTGGGTGGTGAGAGACAGCATGTGAGGAAGCACAGAGGACATGGGAGACAGTGTGGGAGGTGAACCTGCAGCCTGTGCCTTCAAGGTCTTTTATGTGAGCCCAAAAGGTCTGGATTGCATTTTCTGGGCTTAAGGAGCCCCTGAGGGTTTTCAGCATGGTCAGTCCCTATGACAGTGGGGTGGAAGGCAGATTGGAAAGGCTGACTTGGAGGCAGGAGCCCAGACAGACCTCTAGAATAGGTCAAGGAAGAGGTAATAAGTAACTAGAGCTGTGGCCTAAGGGACAGAGACTGGCAGGTAGTAGATTAGACAGGAAGGATTCAATAGAGGGGATGGGTGGGGATCAAGGATGATTCCCAGGCTCTGGCTTGGTCAACTGAGTGGATGAGGTAGCCAGGCCCTGGGACAGAAACAGAGGAGCAACCATGGGGCATGGTGAGTTGCAGGCCATCCAGTTCTAGAATGATTGCATTTGGAACCCGGCAGTAAGCTAGAAGCTAGAGAGAGATTTGGTTTCTTTCTTCTTTTTTTTAAATAATAGTTTATTGTCAAGTTGGTTTCCATATAACACCCAGTGCTCATCCCCACAAGTGCCCTCCTCCAGGCCCATCACCCCCTCCCCCCCCACCCCCATCAGTCCTCAGTTTGTTCTCAACATTCAAGAGTCTCTCATGGTTTGCTGCCCTCCCTCTCCCCCACTACTTCCCCCCTTCTTCTCCCCCATGGTCCTCCGTTAAGTTCCTCCTAATCCTCCTATACGTGCAAACATATGGTATTTGTCCTTCTCTGCCTGACTTATTTAGCTCAGCATAAAACCATAAAGATCCATCCAAGTTGCTACACATGGCCAGATTTCATTCTTTCTCATTGCCATGTAGTATTCCATCGTAGAGGTAAACCACATCTTCTGGATCCATTTGTCCGTTGATGGACATTCAGGCTCTTACCATGTTTTGGCTACTGTTGAGAGTGCTGCTATGAACATTGGGGTCCATATGTCCCTATGCATCAGCACTCCTGGATCCCTTGGGTAAATTCCTAGCAGTGCTATTGCTGGGCCATAGGGGAGTTCTAGTGTTAATTTTTTGAGGAACCTCCACACTGTTTTCCAGAGGGTCTGCACCAGTTTACATTCCCACCAACAGTGTAGGAGGGTGCCCATTTCTCCACATCCTCGCCAGCAGCTAGAGTCCTCTGATTTCCTCATTTTAGCCATTCTGACTGGTGTGAGGTGGTACCTCAGTGTGGTTTTGATGTGTATTTCCCTGATGAGGAGGGATGCTGAGCATCGTTTCATGTGTCAGTTGGCCATCTGGATGTCCCCTATGGAGAAGTGTCTGTTCATATTTTCTGCCCATTTCTTCACTGGATTGTTTGGTTTTTGTGTGTGGAGATTGGTGAGTTCCTTGTAGATTTTAGATACTAGCCTTTTATCTGATAGGTCATTTGCAACTATCTTTTCCCATTCTGTCGGTTGCCTATTAGTTTTATGGATTGTTTCCTTTGCCGTGCAGAAGCTTTTAATCTTGATGAGGTCCCAATAGTTCATTTTTGCTCTTGATTCCCTTGCCTTTGGGGATGTGTCAAGTAAGAAATTGCTGCGGTGGAGGTCAAGGAGGTTGTTTTCTGCTTTCTCCTCTAGGGTTTTAATGGTTTCCTGTCTCACATTCAGGTCCTTTATCCATTTTGAGTTTATTTTTGTGCATGGTGTGAGAAAATGATCTAGTTTCATTCTTCTGCATGTTACTGTCCAGTTCTCCCAGCACCGTCTGTTAAAGAGGCTGTCTTTTTTCCATTGGATACTCTTTCCCGCTTTGTCAAAGATTAGTTGGCTGTACACTTTTGGGTCCAATTCTGAGTTCTCCATTCTATTCCATTGGTGTATATGTCTGTTTTTGTGCCAATACCATACTGTCTTGATGACGATAGCTTTGTAGTAAAGGCTAAAGTCTGGGATGGTGATGCCTCCCGTTTTGGTTTTCTTCTTCAATATTACTTTGGCTATTGGGGGTCTTTTGTGGTTCCATACAAATTTTAGGAGAGTTTGTTCTAGTGTTGAGAAGAATGCTGGTGCAATTTTGATTGAGATTGCATTCAATGTGTAGATTGCTTTGGGTAGTAATGACATCTTAACTATATTTATTCTTTCGATCCATGAGCATGGAACGTTTTTCCATTTCTTTGTGTCTTCTTCAATTTCCTTCATAAGTTTTCTATAGTTTTCATCATACAGATCTCTTATATCTTTGGTTAGGTTTATTCCTAGGTATTTTATGGCTTTTTGTGCAATTGTGAATGGGATCAGTTTCTTGATTTCTCTTTCTCTTGCTTCATTATTGGTGTATAAAAATGCAACCGAGTTCTGTATGTTGATTTTGTACCCTGCAACGTTGCTGAATTCCTCAATCAGTTCTAGTGAGCTTCTGGTGGAGTCTATCAGGTTTTCTATGTAGAGTATCATGTCGTCTGTGAAAAGTGAAAGTTTGACTTCTCCTTTGCCAATTCTGATGCCTTTTATTTCCTTCTGTTGTCTGATGGCTGATGCTAGGACTTCCAGCACTATGTGTAACAGCAGTGGTGAGAGTGGACATCCCTGTCGTGTTCCTGATCTCAGGGGGAAAGCTCTCAGTTTTTCCCCCGTTGAGGATGATGTTAGCTGAGGGCTTCTCATAGATGGCTTTTATGATGTTTAAGTAAGTTCCTTCTATCCAAATTTCTCAAGGGTCTTTATTAAGAAGGGATGCTGTATCTTGTCAAATGCTTTTTCTGCATCTATCAACAGGATCATCTGGTTTTTATCGTTTCTTTTGTTAATGTGATGTATCACATTGACTGATTTGTGAATACTGAACCAGCCCTGTAACCCAGGAATGAATCCTGCTTGATCATGGTGGATAATTTTTTTTATGTGCTGTTGAATTCGAAAGTTTTCCTTCGATTTCTATTTTTTGGAATAGTTTGAGAAGAATAGGTGTTAATTCTGTTTTAAATGTCTGGTAGAATTCCCCAGGGAAGCCATCTAGCCCAGGGCTCTTACTTGTTGCAAGATCTTTGGTAACTGATTCTATTTCCTCACTAGTTATGCGTCTGTTCAGGTTTTCTATCTCTTCCCGTGTGAATTTTGGTAGTGTGTGTGTATTTAGGAATTAGTCCGTTTCTTCTAAGTTGTCCAATTTGTTGGCATATAATTTTTCACAGTATTCCTTGATAATTGCTTGTATTTCTGAGGAGAGATTTGGTTTCTTAATTCTTGGTCTAATGCTGTTCTTTCTGTTCCACCCAGCCTGTCTAAAATTTCCTTCTGCAAATGGAAGGTACCAGTGACACAGACCATCCTAAGCAGCAGATAAGCCCCTTTGGCTTCGAGTTCTAAGTGCAGTCCAGCCAGGAAGCAGCAAGGTTTCTGTAGGGTTTATACAAATACAGCAAGGATTAGAGTGGACAGACATTTGACAGAACGTTAGTAAATTGCCTTATCCAACTCAGTTCCAAGCATGATTCCCTCTAAACCTAGATTTTGATGAGCCCTCCCTTCCCCACCCCCACCAAACTCACTCAAGGAAAGAACTGGAAGAACTCTGGGTAGTGCTCAGAGAGGAACAAGCAGAGTGTTATTTGCATATAATTTGCATAAGACAATCTGTTCTCTGGTAATTTTCAAGTAAAAATGTTATCATCGCTCCCTGGAGGGTCACTGCATGATTTTTCTTTCCTTTGTTCTTCCACACACACAGAGACTGCCCCAGGTCTGCCCTCTAGGAAGGCCTAATGGAGATGAGGAGCCAGAGAGTGCTGGGAAAGGAGGGCTTACCATGTCTAACCAGTGCTCAGACCTCGGGCTCCTTCCCCAGGGAGCAGTGCAAATTCAGCCTTCTACTGGCTCCCCTTAGGGCCTTTCACAGCAACCCCCAGCCCCCCACCCCCATCGTAGGCTGCTGCTTACCTCCCTCTAACCCCTGGCTGCTGCCCTGCTCTGGGGTCTCCCTTGGGGCCCAGCTGCTCAGTCGGGCCCAGGCAGCTCATGGCACAGGCCTGGCTCAGGGGATGTTTTCTAATAGGCGGATAATTGCTTCTGTTAATTGCAATTTGATTTTAGCAATTTTTCTCTAAGAGCCTGGAGGCCTCAGGCCCAGATATAGAGAGAAGGTTCAGGAGTGGAGCCTGCAAGCTAGGGTCCCACTGCAGAACTTACCACCTACTGGGTCTCCCTTAGGCTCTGTCCCTATCAGGTAGGGGACTGAAGCTTGAGCTGCCTCTCACCCCCACAGCCTCAGCTTCTTGAGAAGGACAGGCTGCAGATGGCTTCAAATATCACTAGCCCCAAGGGAATGGTTTGGCAGCAATTCTGGAAGGGGCTAGCTGGCAGACACACCACAGGGTCAGGGCAGGAGCCCTATCATAAAGCCTGGTGGCCTTCCCTCTGGAGCCAAACGACTTCTGAAGCTCTGTCCCATGACCATCTCGGTCCCTTAAACCTGTTTCTGAGGCCACCACCGCTCCTCCTCCTCACTACACACAGCCCTGTCCTCCAGGACTCTCAGAGCATGGCTTTTGGAGCCCAGCTGCCTGATAAACCTAGACCAAGTTCCTTTCCTTCTCTGTGTTTAGGTTCCTTGCTCTTCAAGTGGGGGAAATAATAGTATCTATGTGGTGTTGTCATGAGGACCAAACAGTAAATGTGGGCCAAATTCTTCACCTAGTGTCTGGCACATGCTAAGTTCTCTGTAAATGACAACTGTATTCTAGCTTTCATGATTATCCATGCTTTTCAGGCACCCTGAGCTGGCCCTGAGAGCTGCAGCCTCAGGCCATAGGGTCCCTGGGGGCCAAGATGGAATCAGGTGGGAGGCCCTGGATGGAGCAGGTCCCAGGGTGGGGTTGGGGCCGGCTGGAGCCTGAATTCTCCTGAGTAAGTGCTGGTTCTTGGAGGAAGGAGGAAAAGGGAAGGTGGGAGGTTTGTAGATTCAGACTGGGTTCCTGGAAAGGCACTTGGAGACAGGTGGACCTGGGTTCAAATTCCTTCTCCCACTTGGTAGCTGCGTGCTCGAGACCCATCTCCACCTCTCCTAGCCTCAGTTTCTCCTCTGCACCGAGGACACTGGTCTGTCTCCCACATGGGGTGGCCGTGGGGGATTAGCTGAAATAACTCGCGGCAGCATATAGGTAGGTTCTTAGTGAATAGCCATTTCCTCCCTGCCGCTCCCGTTCCTGCACATGTAAGGGGAGCAATTATCTCCCTGTGTTATGCATGTGCTGCAGGTCTCTACCCACCCAGTTCCTCAGCAAGGAGGTGGAGGTGTCCGCCACCGCCTTCCTTCCCACTGCACACACAGGCCTTCTCTGTTGCTGGCAAGGAGAGGGGAGGGGGATAGGGAAGCAGGCGGTGGTTTGGGGCCCAGGGGGAGTGTCTCGGTGCCTGCCCACCACTTCTGGCCTGCTGCTCCAGGCAGCATGCTAATTAAGCCAGGAGGACCCGCAGAACAGAATTGCAGGCCCCCTGCCTGCCTCCATCCAGCCCCCAGTGGCCTAGTGTGGAAACCGGCTGCACAGATGGGCCCTTTGCTTCAGGCTTGGGGGTGGGGTAGAGCTGGGCTGAGTGGTGGCCCAGAAAGGAAACAGAGGAGGGGTTAGCAGGGGTCTAGGGGAGCCTGGCCTGTTAGCAGGACAGGAACCGGAAGATGTGAGGAGAAGGCCACAATTTCTGCTTGGTCCCAGGCTGTGCTGGGCCTGGTCTGGCCTGGCCCAGCCCGTAAAGGAGGTGTTGACAGAATGATGGGGTGGGAGGTACCCAGATGGGGGCACTGCAGGGCCAGCACGCTGGGAGGCGACTGCCTGGTACCTTATTCTTGAGCTTCTGGCAGTACTACCTACTGTCGATTTGTATGACTCAGGCGTGTTCCTCTCACTTTCCGGAGCCTCAGTCTCCTCCTGTCCAAAATAGAGCTGATAACACATGTGTAATAAAAGCATGCATGGGAATGAGACACACTAGATTCAAGAGAGCAGTTCCCACTGGGGAGGGCGGAAGGAAGGGGCATGGGACAGGAAAGGAAGTACATAAATGCCCTTATCTCTATGTGGGTTGTTTTAATCCTAAAATAAGATGTGAAACAATGGGGAATAATGTTAAGATTTGACAAAGCTGGGTGATTAGTACACAGGTGTTTGTTACTTATTTTTTTTCTTGCATCTTGTCTGCTTGTCTGAAATATTTCATAATAAAGCAAATGTCCAGTGACAGCCCAATCCACAGGATTTGAAATGTGCTGAACCTCCATCATCTTCTACAGGAACAAAACAGACGTGCTCTGGGAAACTGTGTAAGAGGACTCTAAACCCCAGTGCTGACGGCAACCCTGAGGTCACAAGTGTATGCAAATCCACTGACGACCCAAAAAGGTTCTCCAAATTCACATACCCCTTCTGTGACATATGATTTCAAATAGGCACGTGTAACTGAGGACTAAAGAATGTATTATAAGTGCAGTAATCCCCCTTATCCACAGTCTTTCTTTCCATGGTTTCAGTGACCTGTGGTTAACCGTGGTCCAGAAGCAGACAGTCATCCTTCTGATGTAGCATCAGAAGGTCAGTGGTAGCCTACCACTATGTCACAGTGCTTAAGACATTCACCTCACTTCATCCCATCACGTAGCCATTTTATCATCTCACGTCACCACAAGAAAGGTGAGTACAGTACAATAAGATGGTTTGAGAGGGAGAGAATGAGAAACCACATTCTCATAACTTCTATCACAGTATATTGTTATGATTGTTCTATTTTATTATAAGCCATCGTTGCCAATCTCTTACTGTGCTGAATTTATAAATTAAACTTTATCATAGATATGTATGTATAGGGAAAAGAAACATAGTATATATATAGGGTTTGGTACTTGACAGTTTCAGGTATCCACAGGGGGTCTTGAACCATACCCCTGAAGGTAAGAGGCGACTACTGTAGAATCAGTGACTAGAGATGGGAATGGGACCCCCCCCCAGGCCTGTTGTAAAGAGAGGGTGTGACACTTAGGAGGCTGCCTCCCTCTCTGTGTACTCCATTGCCAATTGCTTGGAGCACTGGGCCAAATCCTATTCTAGTGACCACTTAGATCACTGGTTCCCAACTCTAGATGCACATTAAAAATCACCTGGAAAGCTTTTCCAAAAGAAAAATGTCTAGGCCCCACACCCAGAGTTTCCAAGGATCTGAATTAATTGGTCTGGGGTGAGGCCTGGACATTCCTATTTTGGAAAAGCTCCCTAGGTGATTCTCCTCTGTAGCCAGGCCAGAGAACCACTGTGCTCTGGCCAACAGAGCATGTCCCCAGAACCCCTCAGCTCTCCCTCTTCTGCTTTGAGAGAGGGCCCTGGAGCCAGGCATCCTTGGTTGCCCTGCAGAGGCCAAATCCATGTGACCCTGAAGGAAGCTGCTTTCTGCCATCCAGACGGTTCTTTGGAGTACATCCCTCATCACTCCTGTCTCTCCTCCCTGAACCCAAGGAGGACATGCTGGTTTGTAAGAGGGTTGAGGAGATGGAAAGTGATCGTCTCCCTTCCATGAGGCTGGGTGAGGCTGTACTTAGAAATCATTCAATCCATTGGCAACTTTTCCATACACATCTTCTGGGCCTCTAGCCCCAGTGGACATAAGCTTCTTCTCAAAACTCCTCCCTTGGCTTCCATGAAGCTCATTGTCTTGATTCTCTTTTGGCTGTTCTGGCTATGCTCCCCCCCGCCTCCATACACACACACTGCCTTCTCTGTTTCCTCCTCTTCTCTGTTCACAGACTCATCACAGCCCCTCAGCCCTCACAATGAGGTTCTGGCTTTGGCACACTGTTCCTCTCTTATAACACATTCTACTCCCTTGGCTTTACATTGCCGCTATAAAAAAAGCTTTTTCAAAATTTTCTCCAGTTCCACCCACTTTGCCAAGGTCCAGTCCCACATCCTCAACTATCTGGTGGACATTTTCATCTGGAATTTTCTCTAGCACCTTAAAATCAACACATCTAAACTAAATTCAGCATATCCTGCATGCCCCTCTACCAGTCTTCTCCTCCAATTTATGCTCATGGCACCATGCTTCTCTCAATCCAACAAGCTTCAGTCACTTGGAATCCTTCCTGTCCTTGCTTTCCCCTCCCACATGCTCTAGCCAATGGCTTGATTCCAGTCCTCAGACTGGTGAGTCTTCACTGGTAATGTCTACTGTTCCATAGGATTTCCCTCCACCTGTATCTCGGCCATCCTAAGAGCTGCCTCCCCAGTGACCTTACTCCTTCTCAGCATTACTCCCCGACTTGCCAGTGCCTGTTGGTAAAGTCTCAGATTCCTCAGCATGGGTGACACGATCCTGTTCACCTGACTCCAACTGACCTTTCTAACCTTGAACCCATGGCTCCTAGGGGAAACCTGTCTCTCCAGGCACTTGACTTTTATTGAGTACCAGGGCTCCTCACTGTTCCCCAACAGTCTGGATCTATATGGAGGTCAAAACTCACTTGCTGGCACAGGCTGGGTAGGGAAGGGAAGGGAATCAAGTCAGCTGAGTTGGCGATACAATCAGGAGTGGTGAGGAATGTGGAGAATTGGAGAGGAGACACCCTGTTTACAGGGGGCAACACTCTTCAACTCTTGCTATTTGTGCCCATGTGGGAACAAGGGCCCAATGTTGCTAGATCCTGAGCAATTTACTGACAGAAACCCGAAACCCAAAACTTAAAGGTGAAACATCTAGGTTATTCAGTGTTAGCAGACCATTCGGATATTTTTTTAGCAAATTTTTTTACTGGGCCACACAAAATATGTCTGTGACTGGGTATTACCTCTCGGCTCCAATTTTGTAATACCCAGTCTCCCCTTGCACCTATCCCCTGATTGGGGTACCATCCCTGCCCTTTGTGCCCCAAGCCTCCCTATTCTTCAAGGCCCAGTGGAAGTCCCACCAAGCTGGCCAAGCTTTCCATGACCAACTCAGTCCACTCCAACTTCCTGTGACCTTTAACCTTCAACATCATGTACCTCCACCCTTCTAGGATGCTTAGGGAGGCAATGTAGCATGGAGTTTAGAGATTGGAAGTGTGGAACTATAGGTAGGCTCCCTAGATTTGAATTCTGGCTTAGTTGCTTATTGGCTGTGTGACCTTAGGCAAGTTTTTTGCCTTCTCTGTGACCCAGTTTCTCTCTCATGGGATTGTGATGAGGACTAAATAGGATAATCCATAAAATGCACTTGGAACAGCACCCAGTTTATAATACTCAATAAATGTTAGCTCTTAGTATTATTGCTGCTTGGGGTTGTTCACTTGCAGTTTACATATTCAATATTGCCTGTTACATTATACAATTTTTTTAATTAAAAAAATTTTAATGTTTATTTCTGAGAGAGAAAGAGAGGCAGCGTGAACAGGAGAGGATCAGAGAGAGAGGGAGATACAGAATCCGAAGCAGGCTCCAGGCTCTGAGCAACCTGTCAGCACAGAGCCTGACACGGGGCTCGGGCCCACGAACCGTGAGATCATGACCTGAGCCAAAGTCGGACACTTAACACCCAGGTACCCCACATTATACAAGTATTTTTAATGTGTGTTTATTTTTGAGAGAGAGAGACAGAGCGTGAGCAGGGGAGGGACAGAGACAAGGAGACACAGAATCTGAAACAGGCTCCAAACTCTGAGCTGTCAGCACAGAGCCCGATGCGAGGCTCGAACCCACAAACCACGAGATCGTAACCTGAGCCAAAGTCGGATGCATAACCAGCTGAGCCGTCCAGGTGCCCCGCCTGTTACATTATAAAGTTAAGACAGGAAGCATGCCCTATCGCTTCTGTAGCTTCCCCCAGCTCTAACACCGAAGCCCTCAACACCTACCTCACACCTAGGAACAAAATCGATGCTTAGGAAAATGCTGTTTACAACACACTGAATTAAGTCAGAAAGCATGTATTGTATATCAATTCTGTGCCATGGGACTGTGATAGGTGCCAATGCCAAGGTGCCCGGAAACCAACACAAACTATGGTATCAGGCACCCCAGGCTGCTGTTTCCTAGGTGCCTGAGCACCAGTGAATGACTTTACCTCCTTGACCTTGATTTCAGCATTTGTAAGATGTTAAGAATCCTTACCACATGGGGTTCTTGGGGATACTAGAAGTGAGGTGTGGGTATCCCTGTATCAAATTAGGTAATCTTTCTTTGAGAATCAAATGAAAGTACATAAGTATCAGTTCATGGGGGAAAAGTACACCCATCCCATTGGGACTCTGGCAGATAAGCTTCTTGTCCTAGAGCCCTCTGTCTCTGAGTCTGTTGCCCTGGAAGAGGTTCATCTACAGATTGTGTCACTGCCCCACTGCCCCATAGCTTCTGTCTCCAGCCTCCAGTGTGTGTGTGTGTGTGTGTGTGCGCGCACGCACATGTGTGCTAACTTGTGGCAGACTTGACTGATGACTGGAGAAGATGGAGAGCTTTTTTTTTTTTTAAAGTTGTCTGCTATGCCCACTCTCCACTCCTCATTCCTTTACTACTCTCTGACAATTAATCTATATATATTCCTTCCTTCTCACTTCACTATACTGAGCAGATTGACTTTCTCCAGCTCCTGCCCCAACACAGCTCCAAGATGGCCTTTGTACACTCCTAACTCATTAATGTACTTTATATAACACTGGACCACCTCCTTTCTCTCTTACTCTTTCTCTTTGCCTTAGAGACGAAGGCAGCAGTATTGAAATTTATCCCCTCACATACCCTATGTGAACTTTGCTTCATTCCCTTGGATGCCAGAAGTGACTACAGTCACTTGGGTTAAAAGAATTTGTTTCTTCCATTAAGTGTGTGTCAGTAAGAAACACCTAGCATACTGCTTAGCCTGTGACAGGTGTTAATACATGGTGGCTACTCTCCCCACCCTCCCACAACCTACCCTAAAACCTGAGAGGAAAGAGATGTGATCCCTGCCTTCACCCTCCCCAAGAGCTCACACTCCAAAGGAGAGGAAGAACCAGACATGTGAACCTGTGCTACTACAGCAATCTGTGCCCAATGCCATCTACAGGAGCAGAGAGGATGGGGGAAGCCATCTGACCTGGGGCTAGTAAGAAACATGGTCACAGAAAGTGACATTTGAGCTGTGAGTCTAAGGCTGCCTGGAGGAACGAGTGGGGGACCAGTAGGTAGTCCACAATGACTGATGTCAAGTGCTTAGGTGCGAGGACCAGTGAAGAGATAGGATAGGTTGGAGCCAGACTGTGACCAGTCTTGATGAAGGCCAGGCTAAAGAATTTGGACTTCATCCTATAGGCAGTAATGAGCGATCAGAGGTTTTATAAGTAGGGGAGTAACCTGATCCGAGCCATGCTTAAGGAAGATTAATTAAAAATAATGTCTGGTGTGTTTAATTCATGGCTAGCCCTGGGCTTTGGAAGAGACTGGAGATGAAGGGAAAAAAGGCCCCAATGAACAGCCAATTCACAAAATAATAGCCCATAAACATATGAAAAGATGTTCAACCCCCACTAGAAAGCAAAGAAATGCAAATTAAAGCAACAATGAGATACCATATTTGGCCTATCAAATTAGCAGGGATTAAAAATGATAACACTTGATGTTGTGGAGGGTTTTGTGAGAACAGCCCCAGTGCACACTGCGCAGAAGCGTGGGGGTGACAGACACAAATCACTCTGGCCTTTCAGAAGGGCAATGTGACAAGAGATACAAGAAGCTTTTTAAAAATGCACATTGTGTGACCCAGAAATCCCACTTCTAGGTATTTGTCCCAAAGACATCATTGTACATGTGAGCAAAAAATTATGCCCAAAATGTCCCCCACCCTGGCTGTTACTTATAAAAGCAAATAACTGGATTGAATGGGGGAAGTGTTAAAAGTGCATGACCCTGGCCCCTGAGACTGGACCTTAACATTTCTGAATCCTCAAAGGCTGGAGGCAGGAAACAAAACCTCTATTTCTTTTTTTAAATTGCCTGTGGGGTATTGCCTGGATCTCTAAAGGGAGCCACTGAAATTTGTCCTGGGGGCAGACAGTGTCTTTGTTCCGTCAGGACCGGCAGGCAGGCTTCTTGGTCATGCAGATGTACCTCAAGTACCTATTCATTGTCTTGGGTAGGCCCTGACTCCATATGCAGATGCTGTAGGCGGCACTGGTAGGAATTCTGTTTAATAATGTAAAAGGCTTGCTTCATTGTGAGCTGGGCCGCATCTCCACTGAATCTCTTGTGATGGTTGGTAAATGATTTTCAGTTTCTTTTGGCTGCGCTTTGAGACAGCATGGGGGCAGGTGGGGTGGGGGATTGATGACAGCCCTGGCATGGGAATAGAAAGGACAGAAGAAAAGAGTCTTGGGTTTAAGGAGGACAGGGTCCCAGCAACATCAAGGCAGTCTGGATTAAAGACCTTGACCGCCAGCACTGAACCCTGGGAAAGGGCACAGAGTCTCAGAGCAACAGAGCTGCTACCAATTGTAATTTGCCATGCCAGTGTTACCCTAACACTGTACATGAGAGGATTTTAGGTGGTACATGGAAGAAAAAGAAGCTTAATTCTTGTTTAGGATGAAGCTCGGGTTTAAAAACAGATAGTTGGATCTACTGATAGAAAGACTCACATTAGAGTAAATATCGGGATAGGTGGAACATGAATATGTCAAACCTTGAAGGTGGCTGCGATGAGCTGACATTTGGGAAGAGGTACTCTGTTGTGTTGCAGTCACTGAGCAAGTTGGTAAACTATAGCAGGTCAGCTTCATCTGTGTGTTGGAAAATTGAGACAGAGGCCATTGTCCAAATATGGGCCTAGGGGCACAGAAATAGCTGCAGTCGCAGAGGAGAAGTGGAGAGGAGAGTCCCACAGGGGACAGGGAAAATCCCAAAGTAGTGGGCAAGGCTGCAGGTGACTGAGGATAAGCCAAAGGACAGAATCCCAGAGAAGGTAGAATTGTGAACTCACAATCACAATAAACACCAGGTGTTGGTGAGGATGTGGAGAAAAAGGAACACTTGCAAAGCGTTAGTGGGAATGCCAAGTGATGCAGCCACTGTGGAAAACACTATGGAGGTTCCTCAAAAAAGATAAAATTACCCTATGATCCAGCAGTTGTATTACCAGGTATTTACCCAAAGAATGCAAGAACACTAATTCAAAGGGGTACATGCACCACTATATTTATAGCAGCACCATTTACAATAGCTGAGATATGAAAGCAGCCCAAGTGTCTATCTATTCACGAATGGATAAAGAAGATGTGAGATACACACACACACACGGGAATATTATGCAACCATTAAAATGATGAAATCCTGCCATTGGCAACAATATGGATGGAGCTAGAGAATATAATGCAAAGAGGAATAAGTCAGAGAAAGACAAATACCATATGATTTCACTCATAAGTGGAATTTAAGAAACAAAACAAATGATCATGGGGGGGGTAAAAAGAGAGAAGCAAACCAAGAAACAGACACTTTTTTTTTTATGTAACGGGATTTATATCTTTATTTTTTAATAGTTTATTGTCAAGTTGGTTTCCATATAACACCCAGTGCTCATCCCCACAAGTGCCCTCCTCCATGCTCATCACCCCCCCCTTCCCGGCTCCCCCAATCCCATCAGTCCTCAGTTTGTTCTCAAAATTCAAGAGTCTCTCATGGTTTGCCTCCCTCCCTCTCCCCAACGATTTTCCCCCTTCTTCTCCCCCATGGTCCTCCGTTAAGTTCCTCCTAATCCTCCTATATGTGCAACCATATGGTGTCTGTCCTTCTCTGCCTGACTTATTTCACTCAGCATAACACCCTCAAATACCACCATGTTGCTACACGTGGCCAGATTTCATTCTTTCTCATTGCCATGTAGTATTCCATTGTATAGCTATCCATTGTATAGACATCTTCTTGATCCATTCGTCCGTTGATGGACACTTAGGCTCTTTCCATGTTTTGGCTATTGTTGAGAGTGCTGCTATGAACACTGGGGTCCATGTGCCCCTATGCATCAGCACTCCTGGATCCCTTGGGTAAATTCCTAGCAGCGCTATTGCTGGGTGGTAGGGGAGTTCTAGTGTTAAATTTTTGAGGAATCTCCACACTGCTTTCCAGAAGGGCTGCACCAGTTTACATTCCCACGAAGAGTGTAGGAGGGTGCCCATTTCTCCACATCCTCGCCAGCAGCTAGAGTTCTCTGATTTGCTCATTTTAGCCACTCTGACTGGCGTGAGGTGGTATCTCAGTGTGGTTTTGATGAGTATTTCCCTGATGAGGAGGGATGCTGAGCATCGTTTCATGTGTCTGTTGGCCATCTGGATGTCCTCTTTGGAGACGTGTCTGTTCACATCTTCTGCCCATTTCTTCAATGGGTTCTTTGTTTTTCAAGTGTGGAGTTTGGTGAGTTCCTTATAGATTTTGGAAACTAGTCCTTTATTTGCAACTATCTTTCCCTGTTCTGTCGGTTGCCTATTAGTTTTATGGATTGTTTCCTTTGCCGTGCAGAAGCTTTTTATCTTGATGAGGTCCCAAGAGTTCACTTTTGCTCTTGATTCCCTTGCCTTTGGGGATGTGTCAAGTAAGAAATTGCTGTGGTGGAGGTCAAGGAGGTTGTTTCCTGCTTTATCCTCTAGGGTTTTGATGGTATCCTGTCTCACGTTCAGGTACTTTATCCATTTTGAGTTTATTTTTGAATATGGTGTGAGAAAATGATCTAGCTCCATTCTTCTGCATGTTGCTGTCCAGTTCTCCCAGCACCATCTGTTAAAGAGGCTGTCTTTTTTCCGTTGGATACTCTTTCCTGCTTTGTCAAAGACTAGTTGGCCGTACATTTGTGGGTCCGATTCTGAGTTCTCTATTCTATTCCATTGGTCTATGTGTCTGTTTTTGTGCCAATACCATACTGTCTTGATGACGGCAGCTTTGTAGTAGAGGCTAAAGTCTGGGATGGTGATGCCTCCCGTTTTGGTTTTCTTCTTCAATATTACTTTGGCTATTGGGGGTCTTTTGTGGTTCCATACAAATTTTAGGAGAGTTTGTTCTAGTGTTGAGAAGAATGCTGGTGCAATTTTGATAGGGATCGCATTGAATGTGTAGATTGCTCTGGTGGTAGTGACATTTTAACAATATTTATTCTTAAAATCCATGAGCATGGAATGTTTTTCCATTTCTTTCTGAAAACAGACTCATAACTATAGAGCACAAACTGATAGTCACCAGAGGATAGGTGGGTGGGGGAATGGGTTAAATAGATGATTGGGATTAAGGAGTGCACTTGCTGTGATGAGCACTAGGTGATGTATCGAAGTGTTGCATCACTGTATTGTATGCCTGAAATGAATAGAGCCCGATGTTAACTAACTGGAATTACAATACAAGCTTTAAAAAAAACTGTGAATGCAAGAGAGGGCTCTAACCTACCTCTCTACACCCAGATGGGTTCTTAGACTAGGGCTATTTGGCTGTTAAGAGTCATTGCACAAGGCTGGAGAACTTGGAGATGCTTAGGTCCTAAATGCATAGGACATCCAGGCATATGGTCCGGCAACCATTCAACATTATGGTTTACAAAGCCTTTCTGATCGTGTAGAAAGATGCCAATGGAAGATCATGAAGTGAGAAAGAGGAACACAAAACTGTAGTACGATACAACCTTAATTACCTTAACAAAGAATCAAACAAACAAAAAAAAAAACTAGAAGGAAATAAACCGAACATTATCAGTGAATATCACACAGGTGGAAATTCCAAGGAAAAGTCCTGGCCTGCCAGCCAGAGGAGTCCAAGAGATGGCCATGTTTGAATCAGGAATGGAAGAAGTAGAATCTTGCAGGGCAACTCCATTCATTGCCCTTCCAGGAAGAGGAAGAATATGACAAAAGCCTGGAACGTGAGAAGCCTAACATACTGGATCACAGATGTTACTTAAGATCAGATCTATATGACTTATCAGAGACCTCGCCTACTGAACAGAGGATGCACTATAAGGAGAAGGGAGAGAAGTTTGAAGTTGACTACAGCTCTCCAATACAGGTAACAAGGATCTGCATCCAGGTGAGGGAGTGGGGAAAGAAAGGAGTACTGGGTTCAATAAACATTGAGGAGGAAGACTTTCAGGGACTTGGTGACAAATTGTATTTGGGTGAGGGAGAGGGTGGCCTGAAGCAGGACTCCCAAGTTTCTGTGAGGGTTTGGACTTCTAGGTGGGACAGGAGGCCTGGTTCTAGCCACAGGTGGCACAAGGCCATGCCAAGGGAAGACAGAAGCAGTGCTTGCATTCTTATGGCTTCACCAGAGTTCCTCCCAACACCACCCATTAGGAGAGTCTCAGAAAAGGACTCCGATTGGCTGGCTTGGGTCATGTGCTCACCACCGTAGCCAAGCAGGCTAGATCTCTTATGCAAATAAGGAGGGAAAGGGTCCAGAAAGGATGAAAACAATAATTGCCACAGATTCTCTGGACTCAAAAACTAGAGTGAATGTTAACTCTATTTTTTAAATGTTATTCATTCATTTTTGAGAGAGAGAGAGAGGTGTGCAAGCAGGAGAGGGGCAGAGAGAGAGTGAGGGAGAGAGAGAGAATCCCAAGCAGGCTCCACGCTGTCAGTGCAGAGCCCAAAGCAGTGTTCAAACCCACAAACTGTGAGATCATGATTTGAGCCAAAATCCAGAGTCAGATGCTCCACCAAGCCACCCAAGCACCCCTGAAGGCTAACTCTAAAGATGGCCTTTGACTAATACAACTTCATTTGTTTGTGTCTGCAGAGAAAGGTTATCACCTCAGAAGCTCAGGTTAAAATATCCCCAAGTCCATTCCTCCCTCCAAACCGCCAATCAGTCACCTCTTTTTCAGTTCCTCTGCTTCTGCCCATGGTCAGGTCCTCACTATCTCTAACCTGGCCTCTTGCCCCCAGCTCCTCACTGCTCTCCCTGCCCCCAGGCCAGTTCACACCAAACTGTTATGCACACCACTGCTGTCACAGGGACAGTCAGCCTGGATCAGAGGCAGTATAGCTCGCTGATTAAGAATGTGAGCTATTTCTAAGTCCAGGACCAGACAGCTTCACTGGCAAATTCTACCAAACATTTAAAGAAGAGTTAATTCCTATTCTTCTCAAACTATCCAAAAAATAGAAGAGAAAGGAAAACTTCAAATTCTTTCTGAGACCAGCATTACCCTCATACCAAAACTAGATAAAGACACCACAAAAAAAGAGAACTACAGGCCAATATCTCTGATGAACATAGATGTAAAAATCCTCGACAAATACTAGCAAATCGAATCCAACAGCGCATGAGAAAAAAATCATGCACCACAATCAAGTGGGACTTATTCCCAGGATGCAAGGGCAGTTCAGTATTTCCAAATCAATTGATATGATACATCACATCAATAAGAGAAAGGATAAAAACCATATGATCATTTCACTAGATGCAGAAAAGGCATTTGACAAAGTACAACATCATGAATTTTATCATTCATGATAAAAACAATAAAACCTTCAATAAAGTAGGTCTAGAGGGAACATATCTCAACATTATAAAGGCCATATATGAAAAACTCACAGCTAACATCACACTCAATGGGGAAAAAACTGAACTTTTCCCCTAAGGAAAAGGTCAGGAATGAGATTAGGACGCCCACTCTCACCACTTTCATTCAACATAGTACTGGAAGTCATAGTCACGGCAATTAGACAACAAAAGGAAGTGAAAGGAATCCAAAAAGGCAAAGTAGAAGTAAAACTTTCACTGTTTGCAGATGATATGATACTCTATATAGAAAATGCAAAACAGTCCACCAAAAGACTACTACAACTGATAGACCAGTTCAGTAAAGTTGAATGATACAAAACCAATCTACAGAAATCTGTTGCATTCCTATATGATATAATGGAGCAGCAAGAAAGTAAAATTTAAAAAACAATCCCATTTAGGGGTGTCTGGGTGGCTCAGTCGGTTAAGCGTCCGGCTTCAGCTCAGGTCATGATCTCAGGGTTTGTGGGTCTGAGGCCCGCATCAGGCTCTGTGCTGACAGCTACCTCAGAGCCTGGAGCCCGCTTCGGATTCTGTGTCTCCCTCTCTCTCTGACCCTCCCCTGCTCACAGTCTCTCTCTCTCTCTCAGAAATAAATAAAAGGCATTAGAAAAAATAATTCTAAAAAAATCCCATTTACAATTACACCAAAAACAATAAAATATCTAGGAATAAATGTAATCAAAGAAGTGAAAGACCTGTGCTCTGAAAACTGTAAGACATTGAGGAAAGAAATTGAAGATGAGACAGAATGGAAAGATTTTATGCTCATGGGTTGGAAGAATGAAGTTGTTAAAATGCCTTTATTACCCAAAGCAGTCTACACTTTTAATGCAATTCCTGTCAAAATACCAAGAGTTCTTTCACAGAGCTAAAGAATCCGAAAATTTGTGTGCAACCACAAAAGACCCCAAATAGCCAAAGCAACATTGAAAAAGAAAAGCAAAGCTGGAGGCATCATAATTCCGGACTTCAAGTTATATTACAGAGCTGTAGTGATCAGGACAGTATGGTACTGGCATAAAATAGACACGTGGGTCAATAGAACAGAATAGAAAACACCGAAATAAGCCCACAATCATATGGTTAATTAATCTTCGACAAAGTAGGGAAGAATATCCAGTGGAAAAAAGACAATCTCTTCAACAAATGGTGTTGGGGAAACTGTACTGCTACATGTAAAAGAATGAAACGACCATGCTCTTATACCACACACAAAAAATAAATTAAAAATGGATTAAAGATGTAAATGTGAGGCTTGAAACCATAGAAATCTTTGAAGAGAGCACAGGCAGTAACTTCTCTGATATCAGCTGTAGCAACATCTTTCTAGATATGTCTCCTGAGGTAAGGGAAAGAAAAGCAAAAATAAACTATTGGGATTACATCAAAATTAATAGCTTCTGCACAGCAAAGGAAACAATCAGAAAAACTAAAAGGCAACGTACAGGATGGGAGAAGATATTTTCAAATGACGTATCCAATAAAGGATTAGTATCTAAAATATATAAAGAACTTATACAACACAACACCCAAAAACCAAATAATCCAATTAAAAATGGGCAGAAGACATGAACATATTTCTGCAAAGAAGACATCCAGATGGCCAACAGATACATGAAAAGATGCTCAACTTCACTCTTCATCAGGGAAATGCAAATCAAAAGCACAATGAGATATCACACCACACCTGTCAAAATGGCTAAAATCAAAATCAGAAGAAACAACATGTATTGGCAAGGATGTGGAGAAAAAGGAACCCTCTTGCACTGTTGGTGGGAATGCAAACTGGTGGAGCCACCATGGAGAACAGTATGGAGGTTCCTCAAAAAATGAAAAATAGAACTGCCCTATGATCCAACAATCACACTACTGTTCATTTATCCAAAGAATACAAAAATAATAATTCAAAGAGATGCCTGAACCCTTATTTTTATAGCAGCATTATTTACAATAGCCAAGATGTGGAAGCAGCTCAAGTGCCCAGTTGACTGATGAATGGATAAAGAAGAAGTGGTATATATGTACAATGGAGTTTTTTCAGCCATTAAAAGGAATGAAATCTTGCCATGTGCAATGACACATTGCACATGTGAGAAACAGATTCTTAACTATAGAGAACAAACTGATGGTTACTAGAGAGGGAGATGGGGGGATGGGAGGATGAGTGAAATAGGTGAAGGGGATTAAGAGTACACTTATCATGACAAACACAAATAATGTATCGAATTGTTAAATCATTATATTGTATACCCAAAACTAATATCACACTGTATGTTAACTATCCTGGAATTAAAATTAAAATTTTAGTTAAAAAAAGAATGTGGGCTACACCTGAGTGTGGATACTAATTCTACTTACTACCTTTGCTACCTGAGTGAGTCACTTTACCTCTCTGGGCTTCAGTTTCACTGGAGACTTCAAAGGCTTGTAAGGATCAAATGAGTTAATATGTGTAAGGTGCTTGGAACAGGCTCTAGCATGTAGCAAGTGCTATCAAAGTGTCATCAAACCTATGACTCTGTCACTCCCACCCCACTGAAAACCCAATTTACATTCTCTGCCTCCCATAAACTCACCCCCCTCCATAAAGACTTCCCCACCTGCTCCTCCCTGGCCTGAAAAGAGGCTTTGCTGTACCAAAGCACACCTCCCTCTGTATATAGGTCTCCCTTGGGGGGGATCAGGGGCTGTCTGAGCCGTAGCTTGGCCCCCAGCACAGAGCACAAGCTCTGGCACAAAAGTAGGGCCTCAGTAAATGCTTCGTGCTTTACAAAGTGCTTTTCACATCCGTTATGTCACTTAAACCACACCACATAACTATAGACAGAATGGGTATTATTGTCTCCATTTGACAGATGGGGCAGCTGAAATTCTAAGGAAAGGGGCACAGCCAGTATATGGCAGGGTTGAGGTATGAACTTGGATGTTCTGCTGTCAAAACAGTGGAGAAAGAGCCCTGGGTTAAGGGTTAATGGTGGCCTTTTCCAATTCAATGTTTTGAGACTGATCTCTGGGCTGCATCTTCTTTCCTTTATCATGAAGAAGGTGGGCTAGAAGTGACCTGAGGGCCCTTCCAGCTGCAGCATTCTATCGGTGGCGAGCTGGTGCTCCCTTGAATGACATCCTGAGCCTTGCACAGCTGCTCTGCACCTGAAGTCAGCCCCTAGGAGAATAAAGACACTGGGGAATAGGGGCAGGGAGAGGTGACAGCCTGGCTGGGCCCCAGTGGAGGCTAAGCAGTTGAGGGACTCATTAGATGTTAATGAACTGCAATTGAGCATATTGATTACCTTTCAAATAATTTCCTCCTAATTCAGTCCTCCAGGGTCAACAGTCCCCTGGCTTCCCTGGGCTTTCTGCCCACCTTCCTGACTAAATAGTTAAGGGCTTTAATTAAGTGCTGCCAGGCTCAAAGGGAACAGGGCAGCAGGAGGGGAAACGCTAAGGTATGAGCCCCCACCTTTTCCTCGCTGCCCGCTGCCCGTTCAGCCTGCACTTCCCATCTGGTCAGGGCCAGTGGAATCCACTGTGTACAGTGCAGTCCATAGGGCTCCACGCTTGGTATAATGCTCTGCTGTCCCTGCTTAGAAATTCTTAAATTTTGATCCAGAGGCCCTGCATTTTTATTTTGCACTGGGTCTTGCAAATTACATAGCATATAGGCACAGACTAGAGAGTACTTTATGTAAATGGCGCCAACCAGAGCATGTAGAACAGTAGCCCTGGCTGTGAGAACCTTTTATTTTTTTTCTTATGTCTTTATTTTATTTTGAGAGCGAGACAGAGAGTGGGGGGGTGGGGGGAGGGTCAGAGAGATAGGGAGACACAGAATCTGAGGCAGGCTCTAGGCTGTGAGCCAGCTGTCAGCACAGAGCCCAAGGCGGGGCTTGAACACACAGACTGTGAGATCATGACCTGAGCCAAAGGCAGACGATTAACCGACTGAGCCACCCAGGCGCCCCTGTGGGGACCTTTTAAACTCATGGAGTACAGTCCCTTGGATTGAAGCCCAGAGATGGAAATACACTTGCACAAGGTCACACAGCCCAGCCAGTCAGTGGCACTGTGAGGATTATAATACAGATCGCCTTTCATTTTTCTTCCCTTGTAGACTTGCTCCAAACATTAAAATCCTCCATGCTCCTCTGGAAGAAGCCCTTGGACCAGATCACTCATGTCACCCTCATTTGACAATTGACCTTATGACTCCTCAGGGATGGAGATCTGCCAGAAGCTTTGGTACCACAACCCCACTGCCACTCCCATTGGAGAAAATAGGTTCTTTCTAGTTTCCCTCTCAGAAACCCATGCTTGCTTGCCTCCGGTTACAGAGAGCTCGTTACCTTACCTGGCAAACCATTTTATTGTTACACGGCTGTAACTTTTAGGAAAAGTCTTTAAGAAAAATCATGTGAAAATTTACTTCCTTATAATATTTGCCCTTTGAGTCTAATTATTTTCTTGAGTAACACATGGAATTGAGTTGGCACTATCTCCTCCCAAACCAAGTTGTAAGCCAGCAGATGGGAAAATAGTGGAGGTGATCTGTCCCCTTGTGTCCCATTAGCCCAAGGCATCAGAGTCTCCAGCGGGGAGGCACAGAAGGAGGCATTACATTTATGAGCACTTGGTCTGCTGAGGTCCCAGACAGAAGAGCAACTGAGAGTGTGGGCAGCCCCGGACTAGGAGTCAGTGCCCTTGGACATGAGGATTGAGGTGATATTTGGGCCTGTGAGGCTTCCCAGTTCCCCTGTCTCTGCCACGGCTTGTTACAGAAATGAGCCCATGGGAGGCGTGGCAGCCAGGGCATGGGAGGGCCCTGTAGGCCCCAGAAGCGTTCCTAGGGAGAAGGCTCTGCTGCTGCTCCCTCTCTCTCGTGACTGAGGGAGAGCCTATCTCCCAACCGAAGGCCTGACAGTTAGTCCCCTGGACGGACTTCCTATGATGTTTGGGATGCATCTGAATAGGTGCCCATAGATAGCTCTCTGACCCCAGGTGCTCAACCTTGGCTGCAGAGTGGAATCCTCCCGGGAACTGTTTAGAAACACCTGTGCTCTGGCCTCAACCCCCAGAAACGTGCATGTTATCAGTCTGGGATGTGGCCCGGGCATTCGCATTTTAAAAGAGCTCCCTGGTGATTCTAGTGTGTAGCTGAGGCTGAAAACCATTCCTCTAAGAGCAGAGCTTCCCAAACTTTAATGTGAAGACAGATTATAAAGAATCTCTTTTGTCCAATGAGGACTCAGATTAGTTAAGTGTGGGGCGGGACCTGAGATTCTGTATTCCCAACAAGCTGCCAGGGGACATCCATGATGCCAACCCCGGAGAGCATTCTGAGATGTCTTGGAGACAAGAATGCCCTTTGCGTTCTCCTAAGTCTGGGACTGGGTGATAGAGTGGGAGTTGGACCTGGTGACCTCTGATGCCACCGCAAACCTTCACGGCATGAGAAGCCGAGGCCCAGGTCATCTAGTAAAGCCTTAAGTTTGGTCCTAAGGCAGCAGTACTGGCCAAGTGGAAGGATGCCCATCACCGGTGTAGGAAGCTCTGTGAGACAGTTCTCTGATGTTCGGAATTTACGTCTAGAAGCCAAGTCCCACAGCTCCTCATCCACTGATCTCAAAAGCCTGGGCATGCACTGACTCACCCCTCTTTCTAAGGGTCAGCGGTATGAAAACGCCAGACCCTCCACAGCCTCAGGAGTGAGGCACCTTTAGCCTTCTTCAACTCCCCAACCTGGCTTCCAAGTCAGGTCTCGAATGCTGATGGGCGGCGGAGGGCCCAGACGCTTTACTCTCTTGGGCTGTCACTGTTCCCAGGGGCCCAATTAAGCCAGCGCTTTGTCTCTGGGCAGTGGAGGCAGGCGTCCCTGGCACTCTTCCGCTCCACACTCTATCTCTTCATCAGCTGTCGCCAGACAGCCCACATAATGTTGGCATTTCATGCTCAATATTCTTGATGAAAGTGGAACATCAAAACCTCAGCGGGGTGGACACTTGGAGACTTAAGTGAGGCTCTTAGTGAAAGAGCTATCTTCTCAGGGCAAGAAATCAACAAAGCTCCTTTTCCAAGGCTGTCTCGTATTATTATTGTCATTCTTCTTCTTGTTATTTTTCTTCCCTTGCATCTAAGTAAGAATAAAATGTCTTGCTTTCTTATATACATATATATAAGAAAGCAAGACATTTTATTCTTACATATGTATTCTGTCTCTCTGGCTGATAGCAATCTTTGCCTCTTGTTATAATAAATATTGATTGGCACTGTTAGGAGACACTAGGGCTTTAATCTTCTGGCTGCCTGTTTCCTGGCTCACTGTCATGGGTGTTAAGGAAGAAGATTGTATTATCTGCTCACACACCTGTTTTGCCACTCGCCTCTCTCCTGCAGCAAAACTTGGGTTATTAATGCCATGGAGAATTGGCTTTCCTGTAATGTCGCGTTCTCTTTTCACTTTTCTTGTGGCTCCGGGGAAAAGCACTTTTCTGGTCTGCCAGTCTTGGGCTCTTACCACCCACACAGACCCCTAGGGCCCAGGTGAAGAGAAGGAGTGCACGCAGTCAGTCTTTTGTTCTTTCTTCATTCTGTCATCAAACATGTGCCAAGCACCTACTGTGGCACCAGCCCACAGCCCACAGCTGGGCCCTGTGAATGCAGAGCTCCATGGGACACGGTCCCTGCCCTGCCAGGGCTCCTGGTCCAGTAAGGGAATGACCCCATTACAGTGTGATCAGCATGATAGCAGGGGGACGGAGCAGCCACGTGAGTGGCAGAGCAGATGTAAGGGAAATGTAAAGCTCAAGTAGTATTGAGATATCATCGTGTCCCCGTGGAGGCTCCTTTGGGACCAGACAATCTGAAGCTCTCAGGAAATGGATGGCCCTGAGAGGAGAAGAGAAGTGTCCAGAGCACTGTCCACATCTGCTTTGAATCCCTGCCCTGCCACTGACCCACTGCGTGACCTGGGGACAGGCCACCATCCTTCTCTGGCCTCTATCTTAAAAGGAAACATCAACCTCACAACTTCTCAGAGCTGGGGGTTCCTGCCTCCCTCCACCAGAGGGATGCCTCCTTGGAGGCAGAAACCACTCAGTGTGGGTTGTCCCCTAGATGGAAGGTGTCTGTGACAATGGCTCTATCCTGGTAAGGGGAGAGTAGGTCCTTGTGCTCAGGAGGACTTCAACAGGAAGATACAACTCTGATTTTCCAAGGAAGGGCAGACTAACTAGCTCTGGGCTCTTTTCAGGTGCTTGGAGTATTGTTTAACCTATATAACCTCCAGTTTTCTCAACTCCACAATGGAGATAAGAATAATACTCACCTGGGGCACCCGGGTGGCTCAGTCGGTTAAGCGTCTGGCTTCAGCTCAGGTCATGATCTCACGGTTCATGGGTTCGATCCCCGCATCGGGCTCTGTGCTGACAGCTAGCTCAGAGCCTGGAGCCTGCTTCGGATTCTGTGTCTTCCTCTCTCTCTGACCCTCCCCTGCTCAGGCTGTGTGTCTCTCTCTCAGAAATAAATAAAACATCAAAAAAAAAAAAAAAGAGTAATACTCACCTCACTGAGGAATTAATGAGATGATATATGTAACCAACTTGGCTGACACACGGCAAGGGCTCAAAGGTCAGTGTTACTAATGGCTGAGGGCACAGAGTCACTGCACAAAAGGGATACAACTTGAACTCAAGGCTGAACCCAAAGCCAACACTCTTTGAGGGGCTCTGTGCCCTCATGTTTCCGCTTCCTCACTGGCATTGCCATCCGAGCTTTTCTTTCCACCTGGGCTGAATGAAGCAGCTGAAGGATGCTCTCCTACCAGGTAGACCTATAGAAGCTAGGTGCTAGAGTTCAATGCAGAGTGATAAATGCTGGAAGGGAGGAGGGAATGCAGGGATACAGTGCAGCTAATAATCGGCATTTCTGAGAGGAGAAGGGAAGCTGTTACAGAGACTGCTCTGGGAATTACCATCCAATATCGACTCCCCCCCACCTCGTCCCTAGGGACAAAGCCTTGATCTTTATCCATGATGGCAATGCCTAGCCAAAAAGCTATAGTTTCTAGCCTCTCATGTTACATGTGATCAAATTCTGACCGATGAAATATAAAATGAAATGTCATGTGGGGCTTCTGGAGAAGCTGCTTAGAAGACAGCTGACTCAGCTAAGATGTGTGCCCTTGCCCTTTCCTGTTCTCTACAATGGTGATGTGATGACTGGAGCTCTAGCAGCCATCTTGAACCTTAATGGGACCTTGAAAATGAAGGTGGTGGTAGGATGTTACAGTAGAAAGCCAGAAGGGGCCAAGGCTCTTGATGACTTCAGTGTGTCACTGTGCCATCCCTGAACTGCCCAGACTTTGGGCATGCAAGAAGCATGTGAGACTATACATTCTCATGTGTTTAAGCCAGATTTGGGGGGGGGGTTTCAGTTCCTTGTGTTAAATACAATTTCTAACTGATTCAGAAAACTTCCCGGGGAAGGAACAATTTGTATGGACCCTTAGGATAAGTAATTCCAGGCAGAAGAAACAGCCAGTCCAAAGCATGGGGGGTTGAAATGTGTGACACATGATACGTTTGGCAGGGGTAACCAAGGAACTGGGACATACATTGGACACTCTGAGTTCCAGCCACACAGGACTCCCGGCTAAATACACTATACACACACTGCAGTGTCCTTGCTTGGCCTCCTCTTGAGTAACTCCGTGACCAGGAGCTTCAGTTCTAATTGTTCACCAGGTCTTCTTTTCCTTATATTGAACCAAAATCAATGCTATTTTCTGGTAGCCAGGCACTATGGTCTCCATTTTGCAGATGAGGAAACTGAGGATGAACAAGGTGTTCCGACCTGACCTAGGTTACACAGCCAGTAACAGCAGAGCTGGGATTTGAATCCCAGTTAGCCTGAGTCCATTGTCCTCTTAATACTACTGATTCTCAAGCTCTAGCACGCGGCAACATTATCAGGAGAGCTTGTTAAAGTATGGATTGCTGGGTCCTACCCCCAGTGCTTTAGATTCAGACGGTTTGGGGCTGAGCCTAGAGTTTGCACGGTGAATAAGGTCCCAGGAGCTGCTGGCGCTGCTGGTCTGTAAACCTACTTGGAAAACCACTTGGTTAGAGCACTAGCTGGGGACAGGGGTGACAGGTATAGAGCAGGCACTCTCGAGTTCAACAGGAGTAACAGAAAGTAGCTGGCACAGAGCAGCGGGGAAAGCATTCAAGCAGGAGAGCCCAAAAGCAGACCTGGAGACTCAAAAGAGGAAGAGGGGCGGGTAATAGGAACGTACCAGGCCCACCAGCCCCAGGGCTAGGAGAGGTTCTTCAGTGGGCAGGCCCCGGGCGGGCGTGAGGACAGCCTGGTGCCAGCAAGGGAGGGTCTGCCCTCACTTAGCCACTTGTTTAGTGAGAACCCTCTCCTCATACCCCCTCCTCCTTAGGGGAAAAAAAAAAAAAACCAACCTCCGAGCATGGCTGAGTTCCACAGACATTCTTCATGGCACATCAGGAGACTTGGGAGAGGCCAGCAAGACCATCTTGGCTTCTTGCCTTCTAGTGGGACAGTCAACTCAACCTACTTGTCTAGAATTCCTCTACCTCCAAGTAAGGCAGCCTCAGGCATGTAGGGAGGAGCCTGGCGCTGTACCACTATCACTTGTTGTGACCTCTCTGGGCTTCAGTTTGCTCATCTGTAAAATGGGAGCTAGGAGTCCTTGCTCCTTCTCCCTACTCCTAACCATGACCAGCGAGGTTGCTATGAGATAAGACGTGCAGAGTACTCTTTGAACTGCAGCGGACCATACAGAGGTGGAGGGGACTGCATGTGTACTTAAAAATCTCTGTTTGGTTCTCATCTGACAGTCCAGACGGGGCTGGCCCAGCAGCAGCCTCTCCTCCTTGGAGCTAATAAACTTCCAACCTTAACCCTGACTTTCCTGGATACCTGCCATTCTCTTCTGGAAACCCGACTGAGGCACTGTGACTTAGCAAAGGGGTGCTTCACCTGGAGCTCTGGAGCTCCTGAGCCCTCTTGTCTACTGTCTGCTGGGCCAGGATGGGGGGCACCTGAGCTGAGCCCAGGCCCAGCGGGAATGCTGAGAATTCCAAACTGGTTATAGCTGCTGGCAGGTTCCAGCTGAAATGCAAGCAGACACCACCCTTAGTCCCCAGGCTGGATTTCTTTGGCTTACTGGCTTCCAGCCTCCAGAAGGGCTAATGCTGACCCACTGGGAAGAGAGTCAGGATGAAGAACATTTTTGTAGGCCAGAAACCAATCTGAATCTCGTTGCAAAGCTCCAGCCAGATGTGAGAGATTCCATAAGCCCACAAGAGGTTGCTTGAACTGAAGACTATGGTGTAAATACTTTCCTACGCATTCGTGTGAGGGGGTTTTATTTTTGCATCTTAATCATTGTGCCCTGTTGGCTTGTCAGTTTCAGGCTATAAATTCCTAGAGGGCAAGGAATAGATTTGCAAGGATGTGGAATTGAAAATAGTGCTGAAGGCTGTGACAATGATGAGGATTATAGGGTTGGGGTTGAGGCTGGTGGGTACAGTATGAGTGGACAGGAAGAGGAGGAGGAGGAGGGGAGCCGGGGGAGAGGTGGATGTGAAGGTGAAGGAGGAAGATGTGAAGCTGATGCAGATGAAAACAGTGAGCAAGGGGGGTGACAAAGGTAGTGATCTGAGTTGTCCATACCCCTCCGAAGGCACGTTTCCTTCTTCTCTCCGTATATGTCCGTTTTCCTTTCTGCAGCTTCCTCTGGGGCAGGGCCTGTGCCTCACTGACCTTGTGTGCCCTAGTAAGTACCCCAGTACCCTGCACGTGGTGGGTGTCAACAGTGCTTGCTAATGAGCGAAGGAGCACGGCGGTGGGGGGGGGTTGTTGTGGCAGGAGGTATGGCGAGGATGGCCATGATGACTGGGAGGAAGCAGCCATGTTGGAGCCTATGTCGGCTGAGGCACCGCAGAATGGAAGTTCATGCCCCTGGAGATCAGAAGTGGAACTCTCCCCAGGAAACACAGCAGATGGTGTTCCATGCCCATGGCTGGGTGCATAATGAGGACCAGGGTCCTGGGCCCAGTAGGGCCCAGCCTGGCAGCCGAGGTGACAGCAGCAGCAGCAGCAGCAGCAGCAGCAGCAGCAGCAGCAGCAGATTTGGGGATTTGTTGATTTGCTGAGCCTGCCTGCTGAGTGCAGGCTGTTTTTCCATAATCATCTTTTGTCTGGCTGAACAATAGAGGTGAGGGCGACAGCCAGGCAGGTGTGGGACATAGCTTGACAGGACCCAGGAAGAGAACAAGAGGCTTCCACACTATGCACAAAGAGCTGCCCTGCTCCATGTCTCCCTTCCTAGCTCAGGCACTCCGCTGTAGCCCCTATGGTGACCCGAGAGGCTGCTGAGAATCATCGGGGCCCCACCCCCAGCCGGGCTGGCTCACATACCTCCCTGCACACCTCTTTCCCTCAGAAGCTTCCAGGCTTTTGATAAATGCCAGCCAGTTCAGCCCCTGAGGAAGGCATGCTGCTCCTGGGAGGAGCCTTGTCAACTGACATTCGACACTTGGGAGAAGGATGGCCCAGTGAGGGAGCAGGGTGGGGGTGGGGGCTGCAGCCCAATTCCCTGCAGAACAAAAAGAGATTTCTCTCTCCCTGCACCAGCTGCTGAGTCCCCAGCTCTGGTTCAATCATTTTTCAAATTGTAATAAATTAACATTTTCTGGAACAGGAAAACCACATGGAGAGGCCAAATTACCAAATTTGGGGATGGCCTCAAGTCCCTGTGGGCCCGCTTCCCCCCCTCCCCCATTCTTGCTGGGGACTGGGCAAGACAGAGCCCCAAGGAACAGCTTCTTCCACTTCAGTCACACCTTTCCCTGGGCTGGCTGGGGCCCCTCTCTCCCTGCTCCTTGCACACAGCCCTGCCTGTCACCTCCTCTTTGTTGACATTCCCTCTGTCTCTCCCACCGCACAGAATGTAGTGCAGGCCTGTTTATTCCCATTTGGCAGGGCTGTCAAAGGACCCGGGAAAGCGGAGAGGAGGAAGGCTGAAGTGAGATCACAGGCTGGGCCTGGTGTTGAGACCCTGAAGCAGAGATTAGAAGTCCTGACACCCCAATCCCCGCAACTTAAAAGTGATTTTTTTCCCCCGCTGAATTGTGCAATTGACACTTTAGACAGGACAAGGAAACCCACAGGCTCTTGGGATCATTCTCTTGTCTCAGTGGGGCAGCAGCTCCCTGTTCTAAGCCCTTGTGGGAAGACGTGTCCAGAAATTAACTCTGCTTTTGGGAAGTTTTCCTTTACATATAAAACCCTTCCTTGTTGAGATACACAACCGTTCAGTTATTTGTGATGGTGTGGTTGACATTTGCTGAGTGCTTATTATGTGTCAAGGAGCATTCTGGGTGCTTTCCATGCGTCACCTCGTTGAGTCCTCACCTAACGCCTCCAGGTGGGTGTCACTACCCTTGTGTGACAAATGCAGGTTCTGGGCGACAGAGACTGAGGTTCAGAAAAGTAAAGTGACTTTCCCAAGGTCACCCCTCAGAAGCAGGATTCATATTCAGGTCTACTGGGCACGAAAGCAGTGCTTCCTTCTACCCCCACTGCCCCTGTCACCGTTTCCCACCCCCTTGTTCAGGGGGCCCAGCTGCCTGTCACAGCCTTCCTGTGGTGCCCCTTTCTCCTCAGGTTCAGGAGTGCCCACACACCTGAATCAGCTTACTGTCCTGACACCAACAGAGTTTGCCCTCTCAGAGCCACTCTGTCCTCACCCCTAGAAATGCGCAGTTGTAATCTTGGCCTCACAGTGGAATGTGGGGCTGGCTTGAGCTGGAAGCTGCCAGAACGTAAGCTCTGTGGAAGGGAAGTGCAACTGCACACACACCAGAGTGCGGTGATGTTCAGGACTTTGTCTCACTAGGGGACGAAATGAACTGGAGATCGGCACAGGGGAACTGTGGTCTTTGCTTTTTCCTAAGGGCCGAAGGTAAAAATAGCAAGTCCAGCTGTGGTCTGAGTGCTGGGACCCTTGGTTCCCTCAGTTCTGACAGGTTACACGTTGGTAGCATGAAGTCCTTCCCAATCTGGCTCCCATCTACCTTCCAGAACTTATTCCCCACCCCTTGTCTTTATATACTCTAGGCTTCAACCGAACTCAATAGTCCTCCTCCGTGCCTTTCTTCGTGCTGTTCCCACTGCCTGGAACACCTACTCTTCTTACTTTCAGCTATGCGAATCCTACCGACCAGTTAGGGCCCAGCTTAACCGCCACTTCCTATAGGAAGCTATCCTGGTTCTTCTCATCATGACGCTTGCCTCTTCTCTGCCTCCTAAGCTATAAGAAACTTTCTTCCTCAGAACCCCAACGGCACTTTATCCCATCCTCTCTTAAGGCACTAGACACTTTTCTCACTGCAATTATAATCGTCAGGATATACATCTTGGATCCATCCTAGACCGGGAGCCGTCTGAGGGAGAAGCTATGTGGGATTCATTTGTGTATTCCCCGGCCTCTTAGTCCTGCTCTGGTTCGTCCCAGTTGGTGCCCTTGAGCAACTTACCTTCTCACTCTGAGACTTGATTTGCCTTAGCTTTTACAGGATGAAAATACAGCTTACTACCACTCAGGGTTACAGTAAATATTACATGTGGGACCAAAAGGCAAAGCCTCCTCTCCCTCTTGGCACACGATTGGTATCCAATAAATGTTTGCTTGTCATTCCTCCCTTTGACAGGGTCTGATGAACGGAGGAATGGGTGAGGAAATGAATTAATGCTCCTTGGTCCAGATGGCTGTAGCCTAAGACGCGGAGCCTTCTCTGGCCTGCACGTCCTCTCCTCCAGGCAGACCCACCCACCAGCACACATTCACACCCCTCTGTTCTGGTGCCGGCCACCCCAGGCCCATAGTTTACGTGCTGAAATTCCCAGAAGCTGAGACTTCCAAACAAACCCCCCAAGTTTGGATTTATCAGCCATGCTATTAAAACAGTCATTTTCAGCTGCCTAATGTTTCCAACTTCTGCTCTAATCCAGCGGGTAAATATTTACGGAGCCTGACACCACTCCTAGGCCACTTGCTCTGCTGCCAAACATTCATTTCCCTTGCAGCTCCACTGGTTTGATATTTTTAGGAGCAAGGGAGGATGGTGGTGTGTGCGTGTGTGGGTGTGTGTGTGTGTGCGCGCGCGCATACGAGAGCCTGCCGGGTGTGTGTATGGGGGGGGGGTGGCCCGTCAGAGAGGCCCGGCCTTCCTTATAGTGAGTTCCTGGGCGAGGAGAGACAGAGGATAAAGTAGGCCTTGCTACTTCCTTCTGCCCAGATGTCCCCACAACGGATCAGGGAGGCATGGGCTTCTTGCAGTGTGCCCAAACCCTCAGGGGCCCTCCTCCTTGCCACCTGTCCCCACAACACACAAGGAGCTGTCTGGAACAAATCGGTATCCAGGCTGAGTGGCTGTATACAGTCATCAGAGAAGTGCTGAGAGACGTGGACAGGCTTGGGGGCCTACCCCAATTCTGCCATTTGCTAGGTGGGCGGCCCTGAGCATGGCCCTTCACCACTCTGAGTCTGGCTTCTCAGGTAAGAGGGCACCAAGCACAGTTCCTGGCTAAGGGTAGGGGCCCTGTAAACAGTGCTTTAGAGAGAAGATATAAAGCATACACTCCATACCACTGATGCCCCAGCCACACCGGACTAGTGGTCATTCTCTCGGCACTCCCGTGCTCTTGCTCACGCCCTTCTTTCTTTCTGGAACATTGGCATAACTCAGAACACACAGCTCCCTGCCCTAGGAAGTCTTCCCTCGTGGCCCTGAGACAAACAACTGCTCTCTCTATGTCTCTCTCATGGATGGAACACTTGTAGTGAACGAAGGCTGAGTCATACTCATCTCTACAGCCTCAAAGCCACACAAAGCTCTCAATGAGTCTTATATTGTGTGTGTGAATATTTGTTTAATATTTGTGGATTGGTTGAAAGAGGGGAAGAAGCAAAAGGAGCCTTTTTAGCTCGAGCTCTCCGGGACACTTCTTCATCCCCCTCACAGGGGAAAACAATAGGAAGAGAGAAAGGCACCGACATTTATTGACCACTCCACGCAGGCGGGGACCTTGTCCATATTATTTCCACTGCACCCCAGAATTTAGAATGGTGTCATGACATTGAAGGAGCCCCCACGGCAGGTCAAGCAGTAAATGCTTTACATGGATTAACTCACTTAATCCTTACAAAAGCTCTATAAAGTAGATGCCCCATTTTAGAGATGGGGTAACTGGAGCACGGAGAGGTTAAGTCACTGGACCAGGGTCACACAGGTAAGAAAAGGCAGAACTGTGTTTTGAACCCAGGCAGTCTGGCTTCAGAGCCTGCACTCTGACTACACTATCCTACCTCCCTTAGGAAGTCCTCAGGGAATGTTTGTTGAGTGAATGAATAAGCACCTACTGCGATACGGGTCACAGTCTCAACTGTTATATTACTGACTCCTGACAGGAGCCTTTCCTTGGAGGGGAAGTGCAATCATCTTCATTGCTCAGTTGAAGAAACTGAAGCTCAGAGGTGTGAAGTAATCTTTCCCAGGTCACGTAGTTAGGACGCAGCCAAGTTAGGACTTGCTTTCCATTCCCCCAGCTTGCCTTTGGTGTCCTGCCTGGCTGTAAGCCCCAGAGCGGGACCCACAGGGCACTTTGTTCTTATTGTTTGGTACACACAGGGGAACAGGACCTCTGGACTCAGAGATTCCAGCACCGCGAGAGGTCAGGCTGGAAATGACCATAGATATCATCCACCCTGCCCCTTGAGATTGAAGATAGGGTGCTGAATCCAGAGAGATGAGTTTTCCCAAGGCCACATAGCAACTAAGCCAGCATAATTGAGCCCACGAAGTGCTCCTGCTCCCCTATCTCTGTCAGTTATCCGCAGGCCACCTAGGGGCCGGCCAGGCCACATACACATTTCCCCAGGGAATGGGCTTCTATGAGCTGGAAACCTAGAAGGGTGTAATGAGGAGGAAAGAGTCCAGCAGGGAGAAAATGGGTTGCTTCGGGGGAAGAATTCCAAACAGATTGAGTTGCAATGGAGCCCCTGTTATTAGTAATTGTAGTGTCATGAGGATGCCTGGGAAGATGGTAGTGACGATGACAAGGATAACGTTCAGGGGAAGGGGGGGAAGGAGTAAGAGAACCCGGCATCAGGGCATGCTATTGCCAAGCCTATCAGGATCCTCGCTTCCCCTCTCAGACTGAGATTTGTTCAGCCCACTCTAAAGAAAGGACAGCCTAGGCAAGGCCACAGTGGATGACCATGCGGGCTGGGCCCTGCTCAAGGGAGCCTGGCACAGGTGAACACTGGGGGCTAAAATTCAGCCCCGCTCCTTGCACTGGGCCACGTGCCTTGCCATGGGGCTAGGTCATTCCCAGAAGAAGGGGTGCTTTTTTCTAATTTCATGAAGACTCTATGGGGGTTAGCGGTGGCCCTGAGCTGCAGCACACACATACTGGGGGGCGAGATAGGTACCGGTGCTATAGCCCACCTCTTTCCTGGCCGGGCCAGCATCTAGACGACTTACCTCCCTCCTCTTCTTTCTCTGTGGAGCCAAATGGCTGTGACCTTAAATCTGGCCCCTATTAATAACTCCCTTGGGATTCGACTTTGGATCCATCACTTTGTTTCTCTGAGCTTTAGTTTCCTTATCTGGAGAATGGGGCAGTGTCAGGAGGGCAAAATGATGTAGATAACATGCTGAGCAATGTCTGGCGCAGAGTAGGAGATAAAGCCAACATGGATTCTCTACTCTATCCCTCTCCCTCTTTCCCCTGGTGCTAAATCTTTGCCCTGCTTTTGTTTGGGACCCAAACCCCTTCCAGACACTGCCCCCCTCCATCACCCAGGAAGAAGGGATTGGAAAGGGAAAATTGGCTGCGGGACCTATTCATGAAGGAACCTCTAGGCAGTTTCTCGTAAGTGTTTGTGGCCAAGATCTAAATGTCTGGGCCAGTAATGCCCTGCCTGGATGTTTGGGAGGTTCCCACTAGGAATGAAGGAGACTGCAAGATCCCTGGACCTCTCCCTTCCCCCATCTGCTTCCCCTCCCCAAGCCTGCTGAGAGGTTGGGGTGATGGATGGGGCCCTGCCTTCCCCTCTCCACTTCTTTGATGAGGAGAAAGAAAAGTCCACCTGAGTCTCAAAATCAAAAACAGGTGAATTGCCTCTAAGTCAGGCTGGGCCCTCTCTGGGGTGTGCAAGAAGGTTGGGGGCTGAGGGGAGAAAGAGAGAATGTGATAAATCGCACTGTCAGGTGGGGGTGCTACCCTCCAGCTGTGGTAGGGACCACCAGCGGCCCCGGGAGTAGGTCTTCCTTACTCCTGGGATGACTGTGTTGCCATCGCAAGAGGTGGGAGCAGGCAACCGTCCCTACCTGCTCCGGCCTCAAACCCTGGCCCCAGCTCTGCCACGCACACACTGCCTCCCTTCACTTCAGCTTCCCAATGCCTGTCCTTACCCACATCCTCGCAGCCCCTGAACGCCCACATCTGGGGGGCCAGAGCCTTGCGGCCCAGCCTCAGCTTTCTACCACCTTCCTGCAGGCACCTAGGCAAGTCTTTACCCCTCTTTGGACATTGGCCTCTGTATTTATACCACAGGTGGGGGTTAGATTCTTCTGAAAGCTGAGACATAAAAGGCAGGCCATAGGCCTTGGGTTTGTCTCTCAGGGGTAGAGCTCAGCGGAGAGTGGGTTCTGTGTGAGATCCACAATTGGTGTTTGACTCACCCCTGCCTCAAGCCTCTTCCAGCACTGACATTCTCCAATTATTTGCCCCCAAGGGCTAGCCATGCCCCCCGAAGTCAATGAACAAGTAATGCCAGACAGATTCCTCAGCATGTCGACACTATGGTCCACACCCAACCCCAGTCCCTCTCCTGGTGCAACACACATGCCCTGGCAGGGCCTTGTCCATCACACGAGGGTCCTTAGCGTTCTAAAGGGGAACACTGAGGCAAATCTGAGAAGACAGATCTAGAAGAAGCAGTGCTAAGGCTTCCTGGGACTGACAGTCACTGTTGAAAAAGAAATAACTAAATAAAACACGAGCTGGGAGAGTCCTCAGAGATCTGGCGCGAGTGGTCTTCAGGGGCGAAAGGAAGCGCAGGGAGCAAACGGGAAAGGCCACACAGCCAGCCAAGGGCAGACCTGAGACCAGGCCGCAGGCTCTGGACTCTAAATCTCTCTCCACTCCCAGAGGCTGCATTCGCTAAGTAAACTGAAGAGAGTTTTTGACCCAGAGCCTCCTCCACTCTTGGATTCCAGCAGCGACTGACATCCCCTGCCTGACTCCCTGTCTTGGCCTGTGAAGGTCAGGGCAGAGGCCAAGGCCCACTCCGCTTGTCCAGGCTGAGAAGCCACCGTGAAGCCAGGGCAGAAGGGAGAGAAGGGAGGAAGCAGAGGAGAAAGTAGAGGGGAGGCCGGGCGGGCGAGAGGGGAAGGAGGGAGCGAAAGCTGAAAGTCGATAAGGGAGAAAGAAGAGGACAGACACCCCCGGGGTGGGGGGAGGTTGGAACAAGGACTGTGAGAAGCAAGGAGTCGGGCGAGGAAAGGAACGGAGGGTGCACAGGGGGCAGAGAGACACCCCCCAAAAGAGGCAAGCTAGAGAAAGCAGCAGCAAGGAAACTGGGTCTGCAAAGGGGCTCGAGAACAGCGCTCCGGCCCAGGGGTCTCCCCTCCCCGCATTTCTCGGAGCTTCCCCAGGGGCTGCAGGGGCCAACTGAAATGAAACACCTCGTCGCTGGGCCCAGGGATGTGACCCTCGAAATAAGAGGATTAGGGAGACTTCGAAGAGGAAGTGGGAGGGTGCCAGGAATGGGAGAGCCCAAGACAAACTCCTGCTGCCCCCACCCCAAGCTAGGGAGAAGGCAGGCCTCTGAGCCCACCGCAGCCGTGGAGCGCTCGTGCCCCCTTGTGGCCACAGTGTTCGGCTCGCCTGGTGGCTGGGAAGGTCTGGAAAATCAGGTGGGAGGGGGCACCAGATTGGACTTGAGTCACCTGAAGGAGACCGGTGTGACAGAGACCCCAGGGGATGGGCCAGTGGCTTTGCTGGAGGCCTCCAAGATCTTCAAGCATCGATAGAGACCAAAACAGTGAGCCTGGGGGTCTCCCCGCAGCCTCTCTCTCTCTCTCTCTCTCTCTCTCTGTCTCTCTGTCTCTCTGTCTCTCTCTGTCTCTGTCTCTCTGTCTCTCTCTCTCTGTCTCTCTCTTTTTCAAGGGGAGCTCACAAGGGGCCGGCATGAGACTCTGAGGCACACTCGGGACTCAGAATGCCCCCTCCGACCCCAGTGGCACCGTTTTAGTCCATGCCACCCTGGCCTCTGCCTTTCATCTGGGCTTCTGGCTGCCTCCCACTTCACTCCCGATGACCTGCATCTCTAGGACAGGGTGCATGTGTGTAAGAGGTGATCGAAATCATGGTAAGGGGTGGGGACCCCAAGGAGAGTGGCACACAGTTGGCCCCAGAGGCCTCACAGGGAGCTGAGCTGGAAAAGGCAGTCACCAGGAAGATTCAGGAACCCTAGGTTATACCTTGCCTCCCTGCGTGTCATGCTGTGCAATTTTGAGTACATCCTTGCTCTCTCTGGGCTTCAGACTTCCCATTTGGAACCAAAAGGTCTTGGCCTCAGTGTTTCTTTAAGAGCCTTTCCAGCTGCAATGTTACGATTCCTAAAAGACAGAGTTTGAAGAGGAAACTAGTCCAATGCTAGGCAGAGTTAGTACTCTGTTATGATTTTGAGAGCCAGTTTGCACATACAACCGTGAGGACGTTTCACTTAGCCCTCAGCCTCCATTCTTCCAGTGCCCTCAGCAATGCTTTTGCCCCAGATCTGGCCCGAGAGACCCATGGGGCCTAGTCAGGCCTGCTCAGTGGCACTGGGGTGCCTCCTCTCGAATAAGGGGCCAAGGGCAAGAGGCCCACCCACCTTTCGTTAGTCCAAGCAGTACTCCTCATGTGTCCATTCGGAGCTGAAAGCCCCAGGGTGGATGGAAAGTGCAGGGTCAGCAAGATCTTGCCAGTGACCCCAGCCCAAGGCAGGAGCCTTCGCCTGGAAATGGAGAAACCTGAGCCTGGCTCGGCTCCCCTAGAGAGGAAGGGAGGGAATTCAGGGAGTAGTATAGGGAGGTGAAGGGCACCTCAAGGAGGCCAGCTGGCTCAGGCAGGGGAAGTCCTCACCCAGCCCAGCGTGTGAAAGCCATGAAAGAAAAAAACGAAGTTCTGGAAAGGGGTGAGGGAGGCAGGGTCACCTCCGTCCAGAGAAATGAACCAGAGAGAAGGCTAAGCAAATCTCTTTGGTTTTAAAGTCAGTTCGGTGCTTGAGCTGTCTGCCAATCTCTCTGTGCCTCAGTGTCCTCATCTGTAAAATGGAGACATTAGTACTCACCCTGCAGAGCTGTTGTGAAAATTAGGTAAATTAATATTTGTAAAAAACACTTAGAATAATCCCTGGCACCTGGTGAGTGAGTGAGTGTGTGTGTGTGTGTGTGTGTGTGTGTGTGTGTGTGTTTCTTTCTCTCTATTTCTATTCTGAACCCCCAGGAAGTCCTGTCTGAAAGCACACCAGACCAAGAAATTCTGGAATGTTCTGGCTGGCAAGAAACTTCTACTCTAAGGGTAAAAGGAATTGATCAGGTTCAAATTCCAGACCTGGGCCTCCTGCCACACACCATAATACAAAAGAGTGCATTTCAGGGGCACCTGGGTGGCTCAGTCGGTTAAGCGTCCGACTTCGGCTCAGGTCATGACCTCACTGTTCCTGAGTTTGAGCCCCGCGTGGGGCTCTGTGCTGACAGCTAGCTCAGAGCCTGGAGCCTGCTTCAGATCCTGTGTCTCCCTCTCTCTCTGTCCTTCCCTCGCTTGTACTGCCTTTGTCTCTCAAAAAATGAACAAATGTTAAAAACAATAAAAAAAAAAGAGTGCATTTCAGCACACAGAGAGAAAGAGACTTGCTTAAGATCACACAGAAAATCGTTGCTCAGCTGAGTTTTCCTCACTGTAAGGTCTGAGCGTCACTTTTTGTCCTTGTCCTGATGGATGTCCTCTAGTGCCCATGCTTGCCAACCCTAGCCCTGAATCTTTTCAGATGGGATCTTCACAGGCGTTTCCATGGGCAGATCATGATCCTGAGACCTGAGAACGAGGAGACTTGGCTCCGGTTTGTTGGAGGTCCGGTGTAGCAGTCAGTTTGCCTCCTCACGCCTGCATCCCTTGGAGCCAGGGAATTTTCCAGCTGGAAGGAATCTTGTAGACCACTTTGTCCCCAGCTTCCCCTTCCATCTGCCATCACCAGCCCTCCATCTTCATAGCCTCCCCCTCCCCCAGCCTCCCCAGATTCTGCTTCCCCCTGCAGGTATTTAACCCCAAATAACCTAGACCTTCCCTGGCCTCTTGTCCCATTTCCCTGGGGGCTGGTCATGTCTGGTTGAAAGGCTTGCTTAGGTAGGAGATTGACGTGGAACAAGACAAGCAGGGAAACGGAGGCATCAGTTCTGTGCAGCTCAGTAGCCCTGGCCCTCCCCCTTGCCACGGCCCTCAGGCCGGCTGCTACACCAGGTGTTGTCTGTTCACAATTACTGTTTGCAGTGGCCAACCCAGGCGAGGGCGGGTTGGTTTGGGACTCAGGTAGGACTTCAGGCCCCTGGGAAATGAGAGTAGAGGCCACCACCATCAGGGCCTAAGGAGCCGGAGGCACCCTCTCACCCTCCCACTACCGCCCCTTCCCTCCCTGCAGCCCAGCTTGGGCTGGGCTATTCCCTAGTGCCTGGGCTAGACCTGTTTCCAATGATTCACGTCTATGCATTCCCACCTCGCCCCTGGGAGCCAGCTCTGCACTCTTAATAGATCTTATGGTTAAGAAGTTTTTTCCTGCTACTCAGCGTTAGTGCTTAAAGTGCAGTTACACTCTGAAAATTGACCATAAAATGACACCATGGGGTCCACATTTATCCTCCAGCCACAATTCCAGACCAGCTTGATTCAGTTTTCAGGTTGAAAAATGGCTTTGGGGGGCTTCAAACTCCACCCAAGTCCTAAATCTGCCTCAGTGCTTCCCCCTCAGTGGCGCCTCCCTCCCCCAGGCTGGGGGAGAGGCAAGCCCTTGGACTGCTGAGATGGCAAAGCCAGTCCGGCTCAGCTCAGCCTATTTCCTGCCAGAGTGGGTGGGGGGGGGGGTGGACATCTGTAAGAGCATGAGGGGCTAGGCTTGGATGTAGGCAGAGATGGGCCCAGCCTACCCAGGCGTGGAGGCCTCCATGCTGTGATGAAAGCTGGAGCGAGTCCTCCTGCCCTCAGGCAAGACGAGGGACAAGTACAAGAGGGAGCCTTCTCAGCCCAGAATTCTCTGCAGGGCCTCTGGGAGACAGGGTAGAAAAGGGAGGAATCCTGGAGGTCTCCAGAGGCCTGCCCATTCCTCTGTCTCCAGGCAAGGGCGGCCCTCCATTACATAAGACTGCTGCTCAGCAAGATTCGCCAGCCTTGGGTGTGCCACTCAGTTGTGTGGCCAGGGAGAGGGTCAGGGAGACCAGTGAGTTCAGGGCCAAGTAAGGGCTGGACTCAGACTCACTCTGGTCAGGAGGTCACCCCTCTTGCAAGTCCGGATAAAAAGGCCCCTGACAGTATGGATGTGGGGGCCACAGGCTTTCGGACTGAGCCCTGGGGGCTGCCCCTCGGGCCCTTGGCTGTCTACACTAAAGCTCAGGCCGGCTACCTGCAGGAGGACCCTCTGTAGTGTTCCCCCTGCTGTTTACTCTAACAAGCCTGGTTATCTGGTTCCCAAGCCCAGAGCAAATTAGAAGCAGTAAATCAAAAGGAGGGCAGAGGGGCTGCTGGAGGCAGGCACACTAAAAGTGTCAAGAAGTGAGAGCTGATGGCCCGACAGCAGGGGAGTAGGCAGCAAAACTAGTAAAATACAAAACAATCCCAACCAGGTACAAGAGCTCAAAGATGGCAAACAAACCGGGGCCATTTTGGGGGGGCGGGGAGGGGGAACAGGCCTGAGGAGATCACAAAGGCACCATGCTAATAATGATGGGGGTTAATGATGATATCCCCAAAGCTTTAGAAAGAGCCTGATTATGCTCTGTGGAAGGAGGCAGGGAAGATACGGAATACATTTCCTGAATACTTTCACTGACAGGAGTAGTCTCTTTTTCTAAGTGCACACTCATGGGAATAAAACCTCACCTCCCAGACAAATTCGAAAGTTCCGAGTGCCTCATTCCTCAAGCCCTGCAGGGCTGAAGTTCGCCGGGTTCCCCATCCCACCAAGAACCAGTGTGCTGTGGGAGCCCATTTGCTTGGGAGCGGGTCCCGTGTCCAACACCAGCTCCACCACTTACTGTCCGTGGGACCGTCAGCTAAAGCCCCTCCGAACCTCAACTGTACCCTCTGTAAAATGTTGACAATAATAGCTGCCTTGCAGAGCTGTGAGGATTAAATCAGGGAAACCAAAGCCCCTGTGTCTCGCCCCTTCGTGCATAGTTAGGGCTCACTCAGAGTTCCCTCCTCCTTTGAGAAGGTCTCCTACCAGAGTCTGAAAATTGTAGCCCAGCCTGTGGAAGGGCCTCAGGGAGCTGCAGCGCAGGGACCCCTGCTCTAAGCCCTTTTGGGGGGGCGATGGCTGGCTCTGGGCAGTGCTGGTGTTCAATACCTAGAGGAAGGGGGAGGAGGTGGAGCCGGGGCCTTGGGACCAAGGATTAGGAGCCAAGGAGCCCCCTCCCCCCACCTTGCTCCTTCCTCTTCCTCTGGTTTCCATGGCCTTCCCCTGGAAGACCAGTTCCCCAGCCTCCGTGATACCAGTCAAGGGCACCTGGTACATAAGCCAGGCATGGTGAGTAGGGGCCCACCTCCTGGGGATCTGCTGCCAACACAAGTTATGGGAAAGGCACCTGTGGCACAAATGAGACCCGACCAGTGGTGGCATGGACCAGACAAAACCAGTATCTGCAGGCAGGCAAGTATGCCTGGCACCTGCTGCCCCAGGCCCTTGTATTCCAGGGACACATGGGACAGGGTCCCTCTGCTCAGAGCCCAGCTTCAAACTCCCCCCACCCCTGGCCATTGTCTTTGAAGAACACCCTCCCTTCTGTGCCATTTGGGCAAGACAGCAAAAGACCAGAAGGCTCCTGCTCGGGGAGCTTGAAGGGATGGGAGATGCCTGCATCTGGCACATCCAGGAGACAAAGGCAACACAGGACAAGCCGTGAAAAGGTTTGGAGATGAACTAGCCTGGTTCCAAACTCAGACGTGTGCTCTATTTTTAGTTTCAGTTCTCCTAAAGCACATGGGCTGTGATGACAGACACACCTGGGTTCAAATCCCAACTTCACCACTTCTTCTATGACTCCAGGCAGGTCACTCGTCCTTTATAAGCTTCACTTTCCTCTTCGACTTCACGGGATTTGTTGAAAAGGCTCTGTGAATAAAAGAACTTAGCACGACGTCTAGCATGTACTAGAGAATCAATAAATGGTATGTGTCTGCATGGCAGCCACCGCATGGACTGGCTCATTTACTACCACAGCAACACTATGAGCCAGGGATTGTTATTCTCGTCCTTGTTTTAAAGATGCAGACACTGAGGGGGATCTGGGTGGCCCAGTCAGTTAAGCACCTGACTTCAGCTCAGGTCATGATCTCGTAGTTTGCGAGTTCAAGCCCCGTGTCGGGCTCTGTGCTGATAGCTCAGAGCTTGGAGCCTGCTTCTGATTCTGTGTCTCCCTTTTCTCTCTACCGCTCTCCTACTTGGGCTCTGCTTCTCAAAAATAAATAACTGTTAAAGAATTAAAAAAAAATAAAGATGCAGACACTGAGCTTCTGAAGGTGTAAGTGATTTTCCCTATGTCCCAGCAGCAGAAGCAGGATTCAAACCCAGGCATCATGACTCCAAAGCTTTTTACCAACCATGCCATGATGCAGATTGATTAGGCAAATGGGTGCAAAAGTACTTTGTCACCGCTAGATTGCTATACTGATGTGAGGGATGAGTATGATTATTTATGAATCATGTTAGCAGCTAGTCCCTGAAGACACCCTACGTGGGAGGCTGCAGAGTGAGAGACCCCCAGGTCCATCTAGCAGGTTCCCTATCAGGCCTCCTGCTTGCTGGGTTTCTGACAACCCTTGTTCCTATTGGCCTGGGCCTTTTGTGTGTGGAGCTTCTCAACTGGCACCTGCCCTTTGGGACCCAAGCCCGTGGAGGGTGGCTCAGTGTCCCGCAGCTGCCAGAAGGGAGACATCAAAGGCACAGTGCGTGAGTGAGGCAGTTCCCTGCTTTGTTTTACAGCTTGTGGCCTTTGTGGTACACACACTAGCACACACGCACGCAAGGAAGAGGAGACAGGGACTTTGGCAAGCAGGCAAATGAAGGAGCTGGTGGTTGGGGAGTAGCTGGGGAGGAGTAGTGGGGGAGGAGGGTGACGGGGAAATGTGGCAAAGGCCTGGGTGGAAGGAGGGAGGGAGGAAGGAGGTGATGCTGGTGTGGGTGGCTGGAAGGGCATGCTCCCTGTGTTACACTGCTTCTGGAAGGAGGCCCTGGCAGGCCATCAAGCAGCCTGAACGTTAGTTGTGGGCCACCATCACCGGGCCTTTCTTTCCTTCCTCCCTTCCTCCCTTCCTCCCTTCCTCCCTTCCTCTCTCCCTCCCTCCCTCCCTCCCTCCTTTCTTTCTTTCTTTCTTTCTTTCTTTCTTTCTTTCTTTCTTTCTTTCTTTCTTTCTTTCATGCATTCATGCATATTTTCATACATTCGTCCAATCATAAACTATTCATTGGACCACCAAGTATGCAATAGTGGTTTAGAGAGTGAGCTCTGGAGTCAGACTTCCTGTGACGAATCCTGACTGTACTTTTATTGTCTGTGTGACCTGGGGTGAGTTACTCACCCCCTGGTACTTCAATGTCTACATTTGCAAAATGGGTATAATAATAGTACTTACCTCAGAGGATGGCTGTGAGGATTCAATAAGTTGTTACATGTACAGTCCTTAGGACAAGGCCTGGCATATAGGAAATACTCAATAAACATTTATTACCTGTGTGCGTGCATGAGTGTACACACACACACACACACACACTACATGCCAGGCCTTGTGTTAGGCACTAGGAACACAGACATAAGACACATATAGTCCCTGCCCTCATGAAGCTGACACTCATCCTTGAATTGACCCTTTGGTGGAGGATTTACTGCCATTTCTAGAATCCTTCCAAATAGTGAGGCCTAGAATTCAGCCTCTGCTCCTCTCTGCTGTTTTCCCCATTTGGAACAAGCCTGTCAGCTATGCACTCTGCAGACTTTTGTCCACACTCCTAAAAGGCTCCAGCCCATAAGCTTGGCAGATGGTGTGACCAGCATGGACTTGTCACTAGATGACTTGTAGAATGTTTCTTGGTGGTCGGAATGGTGGAAGAAGTTAGACTTACCCAAGGAAGTGGACCAGGAAAGAAAATTTATCAAAACTCTCTCTCCCCCCCCCAACTTTGACATTCTTGGGCTCCCAGGATTAGCCCACACTCATAGGCATGCCATTGGTGTCTCTACATGTACTTATGCATAGATATACATATGAACATGTGCACATAAATATGCATTGTCATGAGTACAAACAGAGCCTGAGATTGTTTCCTTTTGGTTCATGAGAAATGAAAGAAGGCAGGGGGCACAGGGCTGAGCTGAAGCCCAGGAACTGGGACAGGATGATGGGATCCAGCAGGCGTGGCCTCCAGGTCCCAGAGAACCTGGATACTCTGAGGTGGCCACTATCCTAACAGAGGCACAGCCCACAGAACATCTTGTATACAAGTGTGTCCCAGAGAGCATGAGTGCCTAGGAAGGGTAAGAGACATTGTGATAAAAGAAGATTTGATGTCAAATAAATATGGGAAATGCTAAGTTAAGCCAATGTTAAGTAGTTTTTTGTTTGTTTGTTTGTTTTTACTGCAGGACTTCTCAGAGCCTTTAAGCCATACAAGCAAATTGCTAAGGGGATGTGTGTTTGTTTGTATCAGTTTCCCAAATAAATTTGACCTCAAAGAACTTTTTCCACAGAATGTCTTAAAGTAGTGTTCACTTTGGAGTATATAGACTTGAGTTTTTCTTCAGGTCCTGAGCTTAGCCTTCTTCTGTTTCCCTCACACACTGGAATCTTCTTGCCCAGTTTCCTTAGTTCCCAAGTGGAGGCTTGAGACTTTGCCACCGAGTCTCTTGCCTGCCTCAGCAGTCTGCTCTCTGCCCACATCCCAGCCTCCATGCCCACCCCAAGCTTTCCAAATTCCTTTTTTTTTTAATTTTTTTAATGTTTTATTTATTTCTAGGAGAGAGAGAGAGACAGTGTGAGCAGGGGAGGGTCAGAGAGAGAGGGAGTCACAGACTGAAACAGGCTCCAGGCTCTGAGCTGGCAGTCAGCACAGAGCCCGACGCGGGGCTCGAACCCACGAACCGTGAGATCATGACCTAAGCGAAAGTCAGACGCTTAACCAACTAAGCCACCCAGGAGCCCCTCAAGCTTTCCAAATTCCTAAGTGAAGGATTGGAGGATGGCTGCCCAATCCCCCTTTAGACCTCTCCACTGAGGCCAACCTGAGAAGCAGGGCCTCCCTTCAGAGTTCCTCAATGCCATAGGCCTGGTGGTGAGGTGGCTCAGCTGAGGTGCCGGCAAAGGGTCCACACAGTGCCCATGCACCTGTGCTGTTCCACATGAAGTTCCTGTTCATGACCATGCCCAGCTCACTAGGGCAGCACCAGGCCCAGGAGGATGCAGGGAGAGGGTGGTGCAAATCAATGAGGGGCCAAATTAGATGTGTTCTCTCAGCCAGCAAGCTGTTCCAGCTGATCAGCTGAGGCCAGGGGATTTGAAAGTGGAAAGTCCCTACTTTAAAAAAGCCATGTTCTGTTCCTTAGGGTGGCTTGACAGGAGTAAGGTTGTCAAATTTAGCAAATAAAAATTCAGGACACCCAATTCAAATCTTAACTTCAGTTAAACAACACTTTAAAAATTAGTAAACTATATCCCATGCAATATCTGGGACATATACTAATATACATATATATATATATATATATATATATTCGCTGTTTCTCTCAAACATAACTGAGTGTCCTGTATTTTATCTGGCACCCCTAGTTTGGATGGTCTTGAGGCTCTAGGAGCTGGAGGGTAGATCCAGGCTGAGACAAGGATTAAACACTGTAAGCTTGAGGACTGAGAACCACCCCCTCCCCTTCCCCAACGCAAAGGAGCAATTTTCCTTCGTTTCTGAGGACGCAATTCCCTTATGCTTTTCAGGAGGCACTGAGGGGAGGGGAAGACATTCTGTGCCTGGACGGGGAGGCAGGAGACCCGAGGGCAAGTCCCACCACTGCGCCTATGTCACTCGGTGACCCTGCCCAGTCACTTCCCCTGTAGGGCAAGGTGTGAGGGCCCCCATCAGTGCGTGCCAAATTGGCCAGGCTCTGTCAGAAATGCCTCTGAATGGCTGGAGGGAACATGGAGGGACTGTCTACCATTGGCCCTCCCACAGGCAGGCTCAGTGACACTAACACTGAGATTATCAATGTGCATAGCATCTACTCCAAGGGGTGGCATGTGTATCTGCCCCTCACCTTTCCCTGCAGAGGAGGCTTAATCACAGCATTACTCTGCATGCAAGGGAGCAGGATGGGCTCTGTTTTGTAGCTGGGAAGATGGAACCTCTAAGAGGTTTCCAGCTGAGTCAAAGCAGGAACTGTGGTTTCCTTCAGGAGCCCCATCCTTTCTCCTTCCTCACCCTGGGTGGATCCAGATGGGGGTGGTCAGCCCAGCCCCACGTGGATGCCTCTGTTGTTGATGATGTCACCAGAAAGGCAGCTTGCAGGGAGCAACCAGCTGCTCTCCCTCCCCCGCCCCTCCACGCCCAGCCCCCTATCCTTCGGTGCGCAGAGAGCTTAGGGTTAGACATACTGTCAGGCCAGATGTGGATTTGGGTTCTAATTCTCTTCTCTTTATTCCCCCTGAGGTCTAAATCCTTAAAGTCTTTCTTTGTGCTTCCTGAGGAAGAGAAACACATGGGCTTGAGCGGGTGAGGCTTCTCTGCTCCCAGCTGCTGTAGCCAAGCTCCCCAAGCCCAGCCCCAGATCTGCCCCCAGTCTTACTCTGCCAATGGGGTCTCCAGCGGTGGCACCCAGGCATATTCAGGGGCTACCTCTGGGCTCTAACAGGCTGTTCTATGGGAAAGAGCAGACTGGCAGCCTTGTTTCTAAGGGCCAGGCCCTGAGGGCCCTCCGCCCTGTCGCTCCTGCAACGCCCTCCTTCCTCATTCCCCAGCACCTAAGTTCTTGCTATGTGACTGACCCACTGCACCCAGTGAGAAAACCCGGATGATAACCAAGGCTTGTTTCTGCACATTAGGGCTGGATGGAAACTGATACATCATTTAGTCCAACCTCCATTCTGTGATAATGGAGAAACCGAGGCCTACATTAAAAAGATAAGGGGGCTAGAAAATTCATGTGTTTGACATCTGCCAGGAACCATGTAAACCTGATGAGCAAGGCCTAATGGACCCAGTTTTAGAGATGAAGAAACCGAGGACTCTGAGGATAACTGATTTGTCCAAGGCCATCCATCTGGGGAGGTACTGAAATAAGATCTGAGCCCTGACTCAAAAGTGTCTACTCTGGCCACCGCCGGGACACTGTCTCTGCATCCGGTGGGGTGTGCTGGGCATGACTGTCAGTGATCCCACCTGCAGGGCCAGATGCCCCTGATGGCCAGTTCGTACCTAGAGCACAGGCTTTCCTGGCTTCAGAGGCCACACTGACCCTCCCACACCACACTCGTCTCTTCTCAGTCTTAACCCTCACAAAGTTCTCCCCACTGCTACCCTCCCCAGGCCAGGAAGTCCCTCCTGATGTCTGACCCCATTCCTTAGCACTGTGGCCTGCTGTCTTTGCCCTCTGGAAAGCATCATCCATTGCTCTCATTTGTAAAGCACTATCACTTATGTTGGATCACTTAGGTCTCACTCTGGTGATTGGCATTATCTCTGTTTACACTTGAAGAAACAGAGGCTCGGCAAGGTTACATGTGTGAGGCCTTGAATCCAGGTCATCTGATTGATTCCATTCCCAGGGCTCTCTTCATCTCATCTCAGACACCCCAACTCCAGTCCCCACTGGAATTCCAGGCATGAGAATAACAGGTGGCATCTGTCCAAAAGCTATGTCCCTGGTCCTAGTCCCCCACTCTGGGCTCATCAGCCTTCCCTACAGATCTGCCTTCCCTGCTGTAACCCTACCTTACCTTTTGATTGGGGAGTGGGGGGGAGTAGTTTTAGCACTGGATCAGTCTCCCATTGATTGGGACCTGTACCATAGGTGCCCCTGCTTGGCCACTGCCCCTCCACATGACCCTGGGGACATGGTTGCCAGGCCAGGGCTTGGCCAATATTCTAATCTAATATAATCCTTCCCATACTTTCCAAGAGTTCTCATCAAGGCTGGCAGGAGAGCTCAAGTGGGAATTCCCACCCCCTATTTCCACCATCAGTGAGACTCAGGAAAGGGGAGGACAGACAGAGATATGAATAAGGGAGGGGAACAGACAGAGAGAACAGTGAAAAAACATACCCCAAGAGAAGGGAGAGGGGAAGGAGAGAGGCAGAGACTCCATGACAGCAACAGGCAAGGCAGGCCAATCTGTCACTCCACTGCTCCCCAAGGTATTAACAGCTTATCTGGCAAGTGAGTATGGTTCCTTGAGGACAGAGGCTCCCTGTGACATCACTAGCATGCAGCAGAGTGCCTGGTATATAGTAGGCGCTTACCACATACTCGCTCATTTAAAGGAATGAATGAACACCCATCTGTCCTCATGGGCTACCCTACTCATCACGACCTCGCTTCCTGTGAACACCAAGTCCACATTGAGGAGCTGTAGCACTCCTCATCTGGCACTTGGCATGGCCTGCTGAGACTGTCAGTTCTCTTTCCATGTGCTTATGTCATAGATTCCTAGACTGTCAGAGCTGGCAGAGCCCTCAGACAACCTAGGAGTACCCCGCCTAAGGCAGATGAGGGCACTGAGGCCCAGAGTGGGGAAGGGACTTGTACCGTGTCACTCAGCAGAGCTGAAAGTCGAAGGCTGGAGTTGGGCTCACCTGGAGGTTCAGCACACTGCTTGCTGCACCTCTGGACCTCCCCATGAGTCCATATCCAGCCATGCTATGGGTGAGGTCAGAGATCTTTGTTCTGGAGGAGAAGAAATGACAGTTCCCTGTCCTCACAGTCTGGTGGGCAGCCCTGGCCAGCTGGAGGCCCTACTTCCGGGAGAGGACCGCAGGAAAGATGGTACCCAGGCAGGCTCTCCTCCCTAAACGAAGGCAGTGCTGAGCAGGAGCTGGCCCAATGACTCTACCCGTCCCTCTTGCCTCCCTATCCTGGCCACCATGAGGGTCCAGTCCCCAGTAGGACTGAAGCCCTGAATGTGGGCTCTGACAAACTTGGATCTTCTATTTACTAGCTGTGAGTCCCTTCACCTCTCTGAGACTGTTTCCTTGTCAGTAACAATGGGGCTAACTCTAATTCCTAGGTCACGTAAGTGCGAGAAGTCAATGCACATCCTAAAAAGTACATGGCACATGACTGGCATATAGTAAATGCTTGATAAATGTGAGTAACCCTAGTGCCCTCCTTCACCACCCTGCTGGCCCCACCTCTTCTCATCTTGGTGGCCTCCTATGTAGTCCTGGAGTTCCCCGCTCCTTCCTGCTGTAGGAGAGGCAGGTTCTGGCCTGAGGTCCTCCAGGTCCCCTTGGGCTCTCAGTGTGACCTTGGAAAGCCCTTTCACCTTATTCCTTTTATCCATCAAAAGCCCTCATGGTGCTTCCATATATGTCAAAGGCTCTGTGAATCCTTCTAGGTTTCATACTGCATTTCTAGAAACCATCTTCCTATGTTGAGCCAAGTCAGTCTAGAATACCCTAGAGTCTCATGATTGAGTTTGTGTGTGTGTGTGTGTGTGTGTGTGTGTGTGTGTGTGTGTTCATGTGCACTCCTGTGGGGAAAAGCTGTGCAGTCCCACACCTCCCCCCTCTTCTCAGGCCAGCTTTTCCCTTACAAGACAAGGAGCTTGTGGTTAGTAGGATCCAACACTCAGGGGTAGACTGGCCACTGCCGGCCCCCACCAGGCCTACCTCTGGTCCTCTGTGAACAGCACTGTCCCCTTGACCCCTCCTCCTAGACTCAGGACCTACCTCTTTCTTTCTTCCAGCTCCTACCAGATCTTCCCCCCATCTCTTCTCCCTCCATCTCTCTGGAGGGCGCCCCTCCTGGCCCCCCAATGCGCCACCACCCATACACATCCCCTACAGCAGCTCATCTGCTCCTTCTGCCCTCCTTTCCCAAGGCAAATCCCTTATTACTCATTTCTCCCTTGCACATCTTGGTTCCTGCACCTGACTTGCTGTGTGATCCTAAACAGCACAGTTCCTCTCGCCCTCTGACTCTCTTAAGCCCCTTGTGAAATGAAGGTAATCGCACCTCCTACCTGCCTCAGGCCACAGCAAGGAGGAGAAATGGACTAGAACAGGTGGTTGCTGGAGCAGGCCATGCCACTAGGGCTTGGCCCTGCTGGCAGAGGACCATGGGATTGCAGAGTCCTAGAAGGGACTTAGAGGCAAGAAAGGGGAGCTACTCTTGGAATCCAGAGTCCCCTCCACAGGTTCCCCACCAAGGGGCTCTCCAGGGACACCAGGTTCCCTCTGCCCTTCTGAACTGTTCACACCGAGACAGAATGGGGACATCCCCACGTGGGTGCTCTGCAGTGGGGGCTGGGGGTAATGTGCTTGTCTGCCGGAGGTGTGACTTGGTTCCACGGAGGACAAGGGGGAAGGAACTGTCCTCATCCCTGGTCTCAGCGTTGTTCCCCAGCTGTAAATTTGCAAATAAAGTCGTTTCTGAGGGAGCCCCTGGGCCCAGGGCCAGGACAGGACCAGGAACCACAGCTAGCCAGGTGGCTTCCATTAGGTGCTGGCCAGCCCAGGACAACAGGGCCGTTAATCCCAAGGTTTATGGGGCAGTCCCGCTCGCCAAAGCACAAGGGCACAAAAAGCAAAACCGGAGTTTCCAAACTGCTGCACAGTTTTTCCTTGCTCTTTTTGTCCTGCTTCCCACCCCTGGGCTTTCTCTTTCATTCCTTGTTTCTGCCCACCCCACTACCCCCTCCCACCCTGATTCTCATATGGTCTCCCTGCTCTTTCTGCTGGGTCTCTGGCCAACTAATTGTCCCTCTGTCTCCCTAGTCTCCATCTTTCTCCTTTTCTGCCTTCTTTCCCTTCCCTCAGCCTGTGTTCACAGATAACATCTTTCGGGCAGGGAGCTTTGGTTGCTGCACCGTGGAACCCCCACCCTTGTGCTATGTGCCTGCTGTGGGCCCTTTTTGCCCTGCTAAGAGTCCCGCATTCTCCTTTTCTCTGTTCTTGTTTCTCCTGGCCGGGCTGCCTCTCCCTCTTGGGCAGCAGCAGGGGACGAGATGGGCAATGTGGGGAGCAGATGTGGGACGCCCTGCCCCCTCCACCCCCGCCCCGGCAGATGCGGCTCATCGGCTCATCGGCTCATTGGGTGGATGAGCAGTGGCATGAGCCTTCCCAGGCTGGGCCTGCCAAGCACTCGCATTCCTAGCCTGCCCAGCTACTCCAGCTTCAGCAGGGGTTTTGATTGACAACAGGAAAGAAAGTAAAACACATAAAAGAGAAAACACAGCCACCCAGCAACTGAATGGAAGCAGAGCAGCCAGCAAACTGCCCACAGCTGCCTGGGCTTGGAGGGTGCTGCGTGGATGAGGGCAGGCTCAGGAAAGGTAAATCCCTAAGTACTGAGTACTTGCTTCATGCACTGGCACTGGGCCAGACAGCGCCAGGCTGGCTCTTTGTAGCATCTTGGCAGCCAGATAAGGAGATTGGGGCCCAGAGAGGCTAAGGGCCTCCCCTAAGCCATCTCTCTGGAAACCTTCAACATTCCTTGTCCTAGCGGACTCTCCTGTCACTGTCCTACACCGGGGGTCCACAGTCTCTCTCTTCGTCCCTCTGTCCTCTGTATGATGCCTCACTGGCAAGGTACACTGCTCAGATAAGGCCAGTTACCAGCGCTGCCTGTGTCTTGACGATTGCTGAAGTACTGCTTTCCTTCAGGGTTTCCCCTGTCGCACTCCTATTAGCTGGTTCCACTATAATCCAGACCCTTTGGGGTCACAGTTCCCCCGCTCTAGTCCCAGGACAAAGCTGTGCACCCTCTTGACTATATTTGTTCCTGGGCCTGTGAGCTCCTTGGGCTCTAGGCCCCTAACTCCTCATCACCATCTGCTTAAGTTCCTGAAAGATTTTGTGTAAGGACATGGTATTGGCTAGGGATGGGTAAGGCAGGGGGAAGGACCTGTGTTCCGGGCTTTGACTTCCACACTCCCCCACCCCCCAGTCAGATACCTGCTGTGTTGCCATAGGGCAAGAGATTTCATTTTGTATCGTGTCCTAGTCACTTTAGCGATCAACCTCTGTTATCTGCATATCAGGGCTGGTTACCCAAGACCCCACAGGGGCTCAGGATGAGTCCTAGGGTGCAGTGTGATCCTAGGAGCTTTGGAATGTAGCTTTGACCTCCTATGAATGGCTGCTCCCTGGCTCTGGAGGGACTTAGGGCTGGGGCCAATGTCTTTCCTTCTTCATGTCTCTTTCTCCATCTGGAAAATGGGGAGAAGGTTCCTGATAGGGAAGGCTGGCCAGGAAAATGGATCAGGGAAGAGAGAGGAGAAGCCAGACTTGGGCCAGAATGGGGTGTGGCATATGGCGGAGAGCTGAGGAAAGAACCGGGGATAGAGTTGCAGAGAAGCAGCCAATTCAGGGCAGACATGTTGGGTGGAGGAACATCCTTACACAGCATTTTGCCCCAGTGTACCTGCAGCCTGTCATCTCCTTTCATCTTTATGCTAGCCGTATAGAAAAGGAAAAGTTGAAGGACCAGAAGGGGATAGTCACTTGCCTAAGGTCACACAGGTCTGCACCCCCCAGCCCCCCCCCCCCATCTAACCCACATGGGCTTCTTGTCTCAGTGAGGCAGCTGCCATGGAGGGAAGACCTTCTGAGGGAGAGAAGGACGAAAGAAAAACCCAGCAAGCTGCCTGGGGAAGGGAGTGTGGCAGAGTGAACCTGGAGATATATATCTTCCCTGGAACAGCCCATTGCAAAGAAAGTAGAACTGCAGTCAAGGTAGAGGTTTGGGGCCTCGGTTACATGCTCTGGATGAAAATTGCTGTCTCCTCCTTCCAATATCCCTGGCGGGGGGCGGGGGGGGTCTGTGTGAGAGACACCTGGAGAATACAGAGAACACACCAGAATGGCTTAGGCTGAATAGAGTACCCTGGCCCTCTCCTTACCCCCTGCCCAGAACCTCCTCACAAGGTATTACCAGGCAAGGGCGTCACTCTCCTCTTCCACAGCCCCCTCCAGAGTCCACACTGCCAACCATCTCTCCTGCCAAGGCCGGTAGCCCCTTCCCTGGTCTCCTGGCTTCTCCTACAAATAAGTCACCTAGTTGCCAGAGGGGTGGTGCAAAAATGTGCATCGGATGGTGCCACACCCATGCTCAACACCCACTGCTGGCTTCTCCTTCCCTTAAAATAAAGACAGGCTACTTACACAACGCTCAACGTGCTCCAGGGTCTGCTCCTCCTGCTCCCACTCCCCCCCCACCCCCCCCATCCACTACCACCCTGAGCATCTCCTGCTTCCACCACAGTAATTCTGTTATCCTTTCCCCAAACACTTCCAGTTACTCCGTCTGCGCTGGTGCTGGTCCCTTCCCCTAAACACCTTGCCTTCTGCCCCTCCTTCCCCCAGTCTGCGAAACTCAGGAAAATGGGCACTGTAGTTCTGGAAAGCGAGGCGCTGGTGCCCTGCCAATCCTTTACAGTCTAGGGGAAGGAACTAGGGAGTCTTTTGAGGCAGGTGATGGCAGGGAGTTTAGGGGCGAGGGGAGATTGGAAGGAAGACAACTTAGGAGTTCACATGGAGCCCTGATTAAGCAAGAAGGGTAACAAGAGGGGCATCTGAAGGAAAGAAGGCCACTGAGCTGCCTCAGCACCTGTTCTGTGCCAAGCAATTCAGATCCATTTTCTCCTTCCAGCTTCACCACCAGGGAATATGTTCCACCAATTCCATTTCACAGACGAAGACACTGAGGCGCTGAGAAAAATGAAATAAATTGGCCAGTCACGTGGCTGAGTCTAGCTGCCAGCACAGGTCTGTGGGACTCTTTCCACGCCTGGGGCTCTGGGGCCGAGCTCCTTTGGAACAGTCAATTACTGAATTGAAGCAATTGAGGGAGCAGGGCGGCCCCGCTGCAGGGCTGGGCCAAGGCTCTCACTCCCTCCTCTCTGGCTGGTTTGAAGCGTTTAGTCATTTACACTTTGAAGGAAGCCTATTCTCACCAGCAACTTCCCCGCCCGCACATTTGCATTTGGAGCCTTTCATCTGATCTTTTGGAATTAAAGGCTTTGTCTCCTGTTAAAAGAATTCCAGGCCCCAGGAGCCTGGAGGGGGAGTGGAGGGGACTGCTGGTCCCCCCGAATGCCTTTCTTCCCACCGTGCCGGGGCTCGAACCCACTCCAGGGCTCGAACCCGCTGCAGCGGGCTTGGGCGGATGGGGCTGGACGAGCCCCAAAGGCCTTGCTTGGGCGGATAAAGTGAGGACCACCGCAGGGGCCCTGCTCCACGCTTCAATCCAACAGCCTTCCCTTGCCCATCCCGGGCTGGGCTTCACCACAGCCTAGGACGAAGTCAGGCCAGTGGCCCAAGCACCGGAGAGAAAACCAGACCAGCCAGGCTTGAAATTCTGGTTCTGACGCTTATTACCTGTGTCGCTCTTGGGCAACTGGGCCTTTACCTCTGAGCCTCAGTTTCTTCACCTAGAAAATAGAGGCAAGGGGATCTGTAAAGGATGGGTCCCACCTGCCCCAGGGCAGCAGTAGAATGGGTTCTGTATTAAGAGTCAGGGAAAGAGAACGAAATTCCAGATGTGTCCCTCTGTCCCTTGGGTAAGAGCTCTCTCCTATGTGGGCCTCAGGCTCCCCCTTGTAAAACGGGCTGTTTGGTTTGAAGGGCTCTCCTCCAACTCTGGGATATTATGGGATGTTAAGCCTCCAGAGCCCATTCATCCTGCTCCCTCCCTCTTGCCCTGACCCCAGCCTGGACTTGGTCCCCTGCCCTCTCATGATAATATTTTTCATCCTTGTTCTCTAGGCCACCCTAGCTGCACATTAGACTCATTTAGGGAGATTTACAGAAATACCAAGGTCAATCCCCAGAGATTCTGATTCCATTGTGTTGGGGTGGAGCCAGGGCCAAGGTTTTAAAAGCTCCCCAGGTGATTCTAATGTACTGACAGGGCTGTCCAGTGTCTAATGCACCCCAGGCTGTCTAGGACCTCAGATGCAGGTCCCTAAAAGGTAGGGACTGGGAGCCTGGCTCTAGCCCTACCCAGCGGTGACCCGCGGGCAAGTTACTTACCTTCCTTGTGCCTTAGTTATCTCTGATTTAGACTTGAGGTGAGGAGGTCTGTGAGATAATACATGCAAAGCCTCCAGCATTTACAGCAGGATGGGCTCAGAGGCAGGGCTCACCAAATTCCTTTTGTTGCTGACAGTGCATCTTCAGCACTGGCTTCTTATCAGTAAGAAAGTTAATGAAGCAGACATCACAGGGTAGACTGAGGCCCAGAGAGAGGGAAGTGACTGGTCCAAGGTCATGTAGCTACAAGGATAAATAAAGAATATTCTAGCAGAGTGGGACATGGTCTAGTCCATAAGTGTACAGCCTCTGGAGTCAGGCTGGGTTCAGATTGTATACCCTTAAGCAACTTACTTTTCTGTTCCTCAGTTTCCTCACCATTAAAATGGGGACAATAATACTACCACCCTCATGGGCACTCATTAGCTCCCCTGTCTGCAACCCCAGCTGCATCCTACATTGTATGTCAGGAAGCTGAGGCCCAGAAGGGAAAAGAGACTCATCCAAGGTCACACAGAGAGTTTTCATAAGGCAGAACTTAGCCAAAACCCGGGTCACCTGGGCATCCTCCCAAAGGCCGCACACAGCCTGTAGCTCATGCAGTCTTCTTTGCTCACAGAGCAACTTAAAAACTTGTATGGCCAGGTCATTGGCAATTTTCTGTCTCCCAGTGTTTGAGGGGAAAAGCAGAAAGGGAATTATTCTCTCTAAAGCACTTTTATTTCCTTTTTTTCCCCCTCTACTCTGTGCACGCTCTCAAGCTGGCTCTCACTCGCTATGTTGCCTCTCTCCCATTCCATTTTCTCCCTCTTCAGTTCCCTCTGGTAACTCAAAACCATACGAATGGATTTAAATAAACCTCTCCTTGAATAGTCTCCTTTAAGGGGGAGAGCATGGAAAGTTCAGCCCAGAGGGAGAATTTCTCTGATGATTTATATTGAGGGCTGAATGGTGCAGTGGGGGTGTGGGGGATACAGGGCTTTGATACCGGGGCACAAGCTGAGGAGAGGAATGCTGCTGGCTAGTGATGAACAGGGAGGGCCCATGAATGGGGACCCAGAGGAGTCAACAGCTAGGGAGTCACAGACAGCCAAGCTTGAGAGGTTCAGCAGCCCCATCAAACCCGCTCCTACTCCCATCCTTCCTCAGACACACACACACACACACACACACACACACCCCAGATAAGAATGGACTTTCCACGGGGTTCAGGAAGTACTAAGTAGTAAAAGACCCTGTTCAATGGCCAAAGTGTCACGTGGTGAGGGAACCTCTTAACCCATTGGCTCCAGTCAGTAACATTTCATTTATGAGTTTATCATTTACCCCCAAAACTGCATATTACACATCTACAGTGTCCACGGACTGCAATAGGTCAAATAAAGGAAAGTAATCATAATGCTAGCAGCCAGCCATCTCTAAGGGCCTCCCATGTGCCAGGCACTGTTTTAGGTGTTTCATAGATGTGGATGCATTCCATCTCACAGCCCAATGAAGTTGGTACAATAAAAGCCTCATTTTACGGACAAGGAAAACAATGTCCAGAGAGGTAAAATGACTCGCTCGAGGTCATACAGCAAGTAAGTGACAGAAATGGGTTTAAATTAGGCAGTTTGGCTTCAGATCCCACAAATGTAGACGTTCTACCATGCAGCGATGAACAAAATGGGTCCTTCCTGCAGGGAGGTAAGGGTCTTGGAGGAGAAGCCCTTCTGACAGCAAAGCACAACCTTTCGGGGTTAAGCAAATGATGTCAGATAAATGACTCTGGAAGTCAGGAAAGTGCATTCCAGTTCTGAGCTGTGTGACCTCACAGGAGCTTGAGCACTTCCTCACAGGCTTGCTGGAATGATCCATGGATGTGCAAGTGCCCAGTAACCCATCCAGAGCTGGGGGAGGGGATCTTAGTAGTAGCTTGCTCTGTCTGCTTGCTCAGTTCCCCACCCTGCAATATATACGCTGTGTGCTTACCTCACTGTGAACTGTTCCCCAAGCCAACAGTTCTCTGCCTCTAGCAACCCCGCTGTACCTGGAGAAACACCCCTATTTGTAGACACACATGCACCTCTCCCTGCAAATATACACACTTCCTGTACACATGCAGAGCCCTCCTTGCACACGTGTGCCTACCCTTAGGTACAGAACCCCTCCCTTGAAACCCTGGCTGTAGAATGTGATGCTCGTGCAACCTGAGTTCTGTCACATGGGGGCTGCAGGTGGGTGAGCATCAGTGGAGGATGAGGGCTTGGAGGTGGGTGGTGTGGGGTGCACAGTACGGTGTGGAAGAGGCTGGACAGGAAGGTAGCAGAGACTGGCCAGGGCCAGCCTTTTAAGCAATCCGTTTAGCCCTGCAGCTAAGGAGCCCATTAGCAGTGGCTTCTTATTTCAGATTTCCCAGCATGCCACAGCCTGCAGACTGCGCACTGTTTATTTGGAGAAGCCGAGAAAAGTTGTTTGTATAATTAGAGCGGGGACAAGGGCTGCCCTTGAAGGGGTTCTCCACAGGAGACCTAGGCTTGTAGCAGACGCCAGCCCCACCACCCACCTGAGGAGTGCCCGGCTGGGGCCCAAGAACAACAGAGGCGAAGGGGCCAGCTGGGCTGCAGGGCCTCCACAGTGGCCTCTCTGGCCCCCTCTCTTGGTAGTAACTGATTGGACAGACCACCACGGTTCCGCCATGGCCCAAGATCAGGCCAAGGGGAGAGAGAGCCAAGGCACCATGAAGTCACTGTGGGATGTGAAGATCCCAGGCTTTGGATGTAAGTCTTTACCTCATCGGGCTTCTGTGGGCCTCGGTTTGCTCATCTGGAAAATGAGGATGGTAATATTCCAATTAGAGCATGGGGCCTGGGAGGAAGAATAAGCCCTGTGTCTAGCAGGGTGGTACAGTGTCTCATAGATACCTTACTCTGTGGTGGGCCTTGATTCCTTGTTCCTTCTTCATCGAGATAATTGCCTTCTGAATAATCAACTTTAATTCTCTCTGCCTTAGTCTGTGCAACAATCTCTATCATAGGGTCACTGAGTCCCAGAGTGGGAGAGTCTAGACCGTTTGCTTCCTTCTCTCTCGAGGCAGCCTGTCCTTTATCGTGTGGCCTTCGATTGTCAGAAATTCTGACTGGATCTAAATTTGTCCTCAGGGAACCTGGGTGGCTCAGTCAGCAAAGCGTCCCACTTGAGCTCAGGTCATGATTGTGGTCTGTGAATTCAAGCCCCGCGTTGGGCTCTGTGCTGACAGCTCAGAGCCCGGAGCCTGTATTCTGTCTCTCTCTCTCTGCCCCTCCCCCACTCATGCTCGTTCTCTCTCTCTCTCTCTCCTCTCTCAAAATAATAGATAAACATTAAAAAATTTAAAAATGTAAGTTTGTCCTCATGAGCCAACTTCTCACCTCCACCCTTCCTCATCCCCATGCGTAGGTCTGAGTTCTACTCCGTATCTCTGGGTAGGCTACTCTTCTTTTCTTTTTTTTAATGTTTATTTGTTTTTGAGAGAGAGACAGAGAGACAGAGCACGAGTCGGGGAGGGGCAGAGAGAGGGGACACAGAATCCTGAGCAGGCTCCAGGCTCTGAGCTGTCAGCACAGAACCCAACTCAGGACTTGAACTCATGAACAGCAAGATGATGACCTGAGCAGAAGTCAGACGCCTAACCGACTGAGCCACCCAGGTAGCCCTGGGTGGGCTACTATTGCCACAAGTCCTAGAGCTGTGAGCAAGGACCCTTGGTAGGGGCAGATCCCCACCTAACAGAGGTTCCCACTGGGGTCTGACCTTCAGGTGAGACTGAACCCCCAGTTCTGTGGCCCAACCTCAGCCCTTTACTGCATCTCCCTCCCTCACCAGAGCTGTGGTCTTGAAGTCCTGATCACCATCTGGGAGGCTCCTCTCCCCAGCCCTGTCCGATTGCTGGTAGGGTCAGGAGCAGTTCTCTTCCGAGTTCCACAGCAGGGACCAAGGTTTCCATTCGGGCCTTACTTTTGTCATCTGTGAAATGGGGAGCTGCACTAGAAAAGCTCCAAGACGTTCAATCATCTTAGTCAATGCTCACAAATAGCCTCCTGAGGTGGGTAGGGCGGGAAGTAATAGAGTCCTCAGGTCACAAGGCTTCAAGGGGCAGAGCCAGGATTCCAGCCCAGCTTAGTTGACCTCCAAAGCTCACATGAATGCAAGAGGAAGACACAGACAAAACAAAGGAAAGGCAGGAGAGTCAGCCCTCTACCTGGAGGGGAACAGCCTTCGTTCATTCACTTATTTATGCGTCTATTTCTTCTTTCCATTTTTTGTTTTTTGAATGAAATATTTCAGACATGCGAAAGGGTCTCAAGAATAATTCAACACCCCCCCCCCATTGCCTATCATTCAGCTTCAGAAATAAAGTATCACAGATATCAGTGGAGTTCTCTGTATACTCTCTCTGATCCTATTCTCATTCTTAACCTTCTCCGTGGCAGTCACTCTCCTGATGTTGATGTGTTGAAAGCTTTGCACTGGTACTCTGTGTATGCTTAGTGACTTGCTTTATCACTCTACGTCATGTCTGAGATGTGTCTGTGTTAACACATGTAGCTGTACTTTTATTCGTATTCACTGCTATGTGGTATTCCATTGTATAAATACTGCACAACTTATTTTATCTGTTCTGATCATGAACATTTAGGTAGGTTTGCACATTTTATTCTTCTTTTGTACAATTTTTTAACTTTTACTCAATTTTGAGAGAGGGAGAGAAAGAATCAGAAGCAGGCTCCAGGCTCTGAGCTGTCAGCACAGAGCCCGACACGCGGCTTGCGCTCATGAACCGTGAGATCATGACCTGAGCCAAAGTCAGACACTCAACCAACTGAGCCACCCAGGCGCCCCTGCATATTTTATTATAACAAAGAGTGCTGCTATGAACATCCTTGCACATGTCTCCCTGTGGACATGTGTATGAGCATTTCTCTGGGGTCTTGTTTGGTCTGTGGGTATGTATTCATCTTCACCCTCACAAGATGTTGCTAAGTTGCCCTATTCATTTGTCTCTGCTTGAGACAAATGTTTAGTGAGCCCTTATTATGAGTCAAGCCCTGATGTGACGGCAGAGCTGGAGGAGTCATCTCCCTTAAAGTGAGAAGCAGAGGGAAAGTGGTAAGTTCAGCTAGAACTTGGGGAGATGTTTTTTTTTTTTTTTTTAAATATTTTTTAATGTTTTATTTATTTCTAGGAGAGAGAGAGAGAGAGACAGCGTGAGCAGGGGAGGGTCAGAGAGAGAGGGAGTCACAGACTGAAACAGGCTCCAGGCTCTGAGCTGGCAGTCAGCACACAGCCCGACGCGGGGCTCGAACCCACGAACCGCGAGATCATGACCCAAGCGAAAGTCGGACGCTCAACCGACTAAGCCACCCAGGCGCCCCTAGAACTTGGGGAGATGTAAGTAGTCACTTACCAAGAATTTGTGGAGAACCCTATGGGAAGAGCTTTCAGGTGGTTAATGATGTCTTACATTGGTAAGCATGGTGGGTGGGAGAGGGGAAAGACCTCTTCCTCCTAGTGAGATTTGTATGGGTGCAATCATGAGATGTTGGGACTGGCAATCCCCAGGCCCAGGGTTCTGGTTCCACTTCAAATTCATTGTGCTACTTTGGCCAGGTGCCTTTCCCTCCCTAGGCCTGCGTTTTGCCTCAGTACACGGGACAAAGAGGCAAGATGAAGTCTCGATCCTTATTGTCTATAGTCAGATTCAGGTGGGAAGAATCAGTGTATCACATTACACCCAAAGGCTTGATTTTCTCCTTTTAAACACAGGCTTGCTAATCCCTGACGGGTCAACCTCCCAAGGCTGCCGGGAGTACTCTAGAAGGGTTATCCTTGTGAGTGTTGTTCTCCTTTAGGTGCAGTCCTGTCAGAGGGCAGAGGGATGGCGAAGATGACCCCCGGATTCCCTCCTGACTTCTGGCTGTGGCTTCTTTCCGCCTCCCATTTCTGCTGTGCCTCTTTTCCTGCTCCAAGTCAGCCATCTCCACACACAAGGTATAAATATGAAAGATAAATAAACTTAGAGTGAGCCCCATAACTGAAGCAAATTGCTGGCAGGCACCAGCCTCTGATTAGCATGCATAGTGGACATGCAACAGGGCATATCAGAGAAAATGCATTTCTCTGCAGGATAGAGCTATCAGCGTGGTCTGGACTGGGAAGGGATGCAGAGGGAGGGAGACCCAAAGGTGCTCTAGCTGGACCCATGGAGTCCAACAGCCAGAGAGACCCCAGGCCTCCTCTCTTCAGCTGCTCTGTTTCCTACTTTCGGCTGCTCCCCAAACCTGAGCAGGGGTTTCCTGTCAGTAAGCTAGAACCTGGGTACCTAGTGAGGAGGGTTGCCTGGGTGACCTGCGTTCATCGTTACAAGCCTTCATTTCCCCATCTGTAAAAAGAGAAGAATAGTGACTATCTGGTAGGGTTGTGATGGTCCAATTAGGTGCTAACAGTGCCTAGCAGTGATAAACACAGTGTGGGAACATAAGAGACAGGTGTGAGCCCCCTTCCTCCTCCTCTGTACTCTGACACAGGCTCCCCTTGCCCCCGTGTATGGCCTGGAGACTACATAACAGGAAAAGTAAGGAGCAAGAGGAGCATCTGGGGAGATACCTCTAAAGAAAGAGGAAAAAAAGTAAAAACAACTGTAACACACTTTGCAGTGTGTACCATTTCATTTAAACTCCTCAGCAATCCCGGGGAGCATGGGTGGCTCAGTCCATGGAGCGTCTGACTCTTGATTTTGGCTTAGGGTCATGAGTTCAAGCCTCACATCAGCCTTTGTGCTGAAAGCATGGAGCCTGTTTGGGATTCTCTCTCTCTCTCTCTCTCTCTCTCTCTCTCTCTCAAAAATAAATAAACATTAAACAAATAAAAAGATAAAGTTCTCAGCAATCCTGTAAAGATGAGGAAATCAAGGCACTGAGGGGTTGCTAACTTGCCTGAGGTCACACAGCTAGGCAGTGGTAGACCTGGTATTGAAGGCCAGGTGATCTGACTCCAGTTAGGTTTGCCACATAAAATACAGGAAGGATACTTGAGTTAAATTTGAATTTTAGGCAAACAACAAATACTGTTTTAGTACACACTGATACTGAAAAGGACATACTTAACGCTAAAAAATATTCATTGTCTGAAATTCGAGCTTCACTGGGCATCCTGTTTTGCATTTGCTAGATCCAGCAACCCTAACTCCAGTGGCTACATTTTTAACAGTAACTTAAAACACTTCCCCATACTCTAAAGGCCTGGGAGGAAGATGTTGAGGACCACCACCTGCGCAGAATCCTAAACTCTCTCGCTCCCACTTGCAATTCTATACCTGGTAATTGAATTTTTGGAAGCCCATGACCGACCTCCCAGGAGTTATTTTTAATGGAGGGAGAGTTGGATCTCAGACCTAGCTGGGGACCTGAGCAGCCATGGGGTCCCTGAAAAGGGAGTATCAGAGGAGCAGGCTGTCACTCTGAGGGGCCAAAACCCAGAGGTCTAAGTCCCAAGGAGTTCCAGGGAGGAGAACAGTGGAAAGCATGTGCTCACTCTGGAGTACCCAAACCTGGCTTTGAATCCTGGAACTCTAATTTATTTATTGCAGTCAGTTCAGGCTGCTGTAAAAAATACCATAGACTGGATGGGTTAAACAACAAACATTTATTTTCCTCAGTTCTGGGGGCTGGGAAATCCAAGGTCAAGGCACCAGCAGATTTGTGTCCGGTGAGAGCCCTCTTCCTGGATTATAGATGGCCATCTTCTTGCTGTGTTTCTCACCTGGTGGGGGCACAGGGAATGTGCTGAGCGAGCAAGAGCATAGAAGGAACAGATTCTCCGGACTCTACTTATATGGGCACCAAGGCCATCATGAAGACCCTACTCTCATGACGTCATCTAAGCCTAATTACCCACCAAAGCCCTCACTTCCTAATACCATCGCATTAGGGGTTAAGGCTTCAGCATATGAATTTTGTGAGGATACAAATGACTTGGCCCATCATAAACTCTAGGCAAGCTACTTCATCTCTCCCTTTCTCCATCTACAAAATGACAATAATAGCACAAAAGGGTTGTGGAGAGTAAAGGAGTTAAGGTGTAGCACTCAGGAATTGTGACCTATTCCTACCAATTACCCTCAGACTGCTCTTCCTCACACCTTCCCTTACCCAGTGTCCTCTCCCCGCTGAGACACCAGCTTGTGATTTCTCTGGTTTCTCTCCAGATGGAGGGAGAGAGAGACCAGGCAGCTGAAGAGGGTCCAGCCTCTGGGGTCATTTCCTGTGCAGCTGCCATGCTTGGCATGTGGAAACACCTGCTCCTATTCTCTTCCCAGCCCCCATCTAGCCAGGCACGGCTCTTGAATAATTCACGAAAATACCAATACTCCATGCTATCTTCCTTGATTGAATGAGAGCTCTGGATAAGTGGTTTCTTGTCTAAACTCTGCTCTAGCTACATGGGAGATCAGCCTGGAGAAGGAGGAATGGTATGGGGTAGAGAATAAAGTAGGGATGCCCAATGGTGGAAGGAAGGGTCAAGGAATACGGCTTTATGGCAACCTTAGAGCCCCTTAGCCCCCCAAATGCTGATCTCCAACTTGGGGAGTCAGGCCGACTTGGGTTTGAGAGCCCGCTTCCCTAGCCTCTTTCCTTCTGTGCCTGTCTCCCCGTCTGTGAAGTGCACATTAAGTTCCTTTATCATAGGGTAACTGTGAGCAGAAAAATAAACTGATGTACGAGAAGCCAGTTTGTTGGGTTTTTTTTTTTTTTTTTTATACAAACCTTGCCCCAGAGGCAAGCATTATTATTGCATCTGGGCCTTTGTTTTGCCATCTGGAAAATAGACACTAGAATTCCTGCCTTCTAGGCAGAGAAGGACAAATATCATATGTTTGCACGTATAGGAGGATTAGGAGGAACTTGACGGAGGAACGAGGGGGAGAAGAAGGGCGGAAATGGTGGGGGAAAGGGAGAGAGGCAAACCATGAGAGACTCTTGAATGCTGACAAAAACTGAGGACTGATGGGTGTGGGGGGGAGGGGGGGATGGGCATGGAGGAGGGCACTTTGGGGATGAGCACTGAGTGTTATGTAGAAACTAATTTGACAATAAACTATTTGTAAAAAAAAAAAAAAAAAAGAATTCCTGCCTTCTAGGGTTGTTTTGAGGATTAATTAAGATGTCCTCTGGGCTTCTCGGGCTGTTCCCTGTGTACAGGAATCCTCTTCCAACCCTCACCCCCTCTCGCCTGCCTAATTCCTGCTCATTCATCAGGATGACTCCAAACGTTCCCTCTTCTGAGAAACCTTCCCACTGCCCCCCTACCCACTCCAAGAGTGGCTTGGGCACCCAGTCCCCTGGCTTATCGCAGCCCGTCTTGGCTCTGACTCCCTTACCATCGAGGCCTGTTTCAGTGTCTGTCTCCCCACCAGGCGGCGAACTCACTATCTTGTTCCTCATTTCCCCCTGACCAGCAAGGGGCCTGGCAGTGAGTTTGTGCTCAGTAAATGTTTGCAGAATGAGTGCAAGTGCCTGTAAACACCGACATGTTGTCCAGATATAAGGGGTTATTAGAGGGGCATCCCTTTGAAACCCGAGATTTTTCCTGTCATTGTTGGCATCATCATGGAGGGGATTTTTTACAACTGGGCCTCTCCTCATCTTAGGCCTTTGCCCCTGGGAACTGGGCGGTGGGGGCTGGGATGATACTAGGGCTGGCAGGGTGGGTGGGGGACACCTAGTGGATTCCAGGGCCAGCTGGGGCAGTCTCTGCGCTTGCTCCAGCCTGTCTCCCGGGCCTCTGGCCTGCTGTTCTGCCCCGCCGAGCCGAGCCCACTGCGTTCAGTCGCAGACACCTCATTATCGCAGCGATGCAGCCAAGCTGGAGGCAGTTCAGAGAAGAGCAAGGAGAGCGATGTGGGGTGGAGGGGGCCTGGCGCTGGCAGTGAAGGGGGGTGGAAGGGAGCCGTCCCGGTAGAGGCTGAGGCACTTGGCTCAGTGGGGCCCAGCAGGGAACCTGAGAAGTGAGGCATCTGTGCTCCAGCGTCTGGAGAAGTGCCTCCCCAGCGGCGACGCGACGGAAGAAATGAGCTGCCTCAGAGGACAATGGAGGGGCACTTGGAGGGCAGGGGGCTCCTTCCCACCGTGGGCTGGGGAGCCCAGCACAAGCCATCACAGGACCTTGCCATCACCCTTTCCAAGCCTTTAAGTGGCACTTCACCTGTTGCCACCGCTGCCACCACTGCTGTGACTAAGGAGAAACCACTTCCTTGGAGTGGGAAACAAAGAGAAGAGGCTGGCAAATAGGAGGGACCCCCCCCTCCCAATTTTATTGATGGCGACCCTGGCTTAGGGAGGCAAAGGGGCTTGGCCAAAGTTACACATGCAGTTTACATTAGATATGAGTCAATGGTGCAGTCTGGACTGGAAACAAGGATCTCTGGACTCCACGTTTTGTGCTCTTTCCACTATACCTTTCTCTTCCCAGGAACTGAGTGAGCTGCTGCCCAGATTGTGCTCCACCATCTGCCCACAGACACACACCACCTCTTCTGCAGTGACTCCTCACCACCATACACACTTGTCTTGAAACGGACAAACTTTGGTTTTCCAAACCATCATCCCAAAAAAGTGATGCATGAGATGCAGAGCGAGCCTAGGACCCTTCACTCAAGGGCAGCAAGCATTCCAGCCTCTAGACCTTTGTTGTTGCTAGCCTCTACACCTAGAATGCTCTGCCCCCTGAATATGGCCTTCGTCTCATCATGAGGGCATCAGTTCCCATGCCATTCTTCTCAGAAGCCTTTCCTGACCACACGGTACACTCTGGCCCAACCCACCGTTTCATGTTCTGCATAGCACCAAGCAATCAGCTTCTTTGTTTATTGTCTTCCCCACCCTCCAGAATCAAAGCTCATTAAGGGCAAGACCATGTGTGGCTGGTTCTCTGCTATAACCCCAGCACCTAGGATAGTGCCGGGCACGTGCACATATATGCGGGTGCGTACACACACACATTGAATGAATGAATAAACGAACGACCAAACCTAGAGCAACATTTTCCTTCCAGAAAAGATGTTCAGCCTGGGCATAGAGAATACAAATTCAGGCCTAAAACTGGAAGAGCCCCTGGACTATTTCATTCATTCAACAAATACTTATTTATTACCAGGCACAGTTCTAAGCACTCGAGACACAGTAGTGAACACATCAAAGATCCCTGCCTTGAGGGAGCTCACATTCCCATGGGAGATGAAACACAATGCATGAGACAAATAAGTAAATTATAGGGCACGTTGGAAGGTGCTGAGTGTGCTCAAGGGAAAGTAGTAACCAGGGTGGGAATGCTGGGGGTTTGGGGGTGGATAGAAGAGTTATGTGTGGAAATTTAAATAGGATGTCCATTTAAGTAGAAACCTAAAGACACTGAGGGAGCCAGCTTGAGGATGGGGGATGGGAAGAAACAGCAAACACAGAAGCCCTCAGGTTGGCATGTGCCTCAATTTGACTGAAGGACAGCAGTGAGGTCTGGGTGGCTGTGTAGTGTTGGAAGAAGAAAGTAGTGGCAGGTGGCACACTATCACAAGGCAGAAGTCCCTGCTGTCAGTTTTCCATCCTTGGGGAGCTAAGAACCAAGGACCTCAGAGCACTGAGAAATACCGTTCAAGGAATGTCTCAAAACCCTACCTCTTGCTTCTTTCTTGAGTTTAGAGTCCTAGCCTGGGTCAGCTCTCTAAGGTGTCAAGTTTGACCTGCCTGCAGCACATAGGACATTTTCACCAGCTTGGCTAAAGACAAAGAGGGCTGCTGGCAATAACCCTTACATTGGTGCAGCATTCTGTTGCTTGCACTGTGTTCCTTAATCTTGCCGTAGCCCTCCTGCCCATGGAAGTAGGCAGGGTGGGAGAAATTAGCCCCATTCGACAGATGGGAACAAAAAGTTGTAGAGAGTAGTGCTAGTGGTCAATGTTTACCAAGTGCTTTTCACCGAATCTTCACAAGGACTTTGGAGTCCCAGCCTCTTTTTACAGATGAGAAAACGGAGACTCTGAGAGTTGAAGTGAGATTTTCCAAGGTCACACAGCTAGGTCATGGCAGAGCTGCAGTTGAAATTCAGATATTTCTATCTCTACCATCTCATGTTTTCCATGGTATCACTCTGCTCTGGGGAAACAGTAGGAGCTTAGGAAGTGAAGCACAGGATGTAGCAAGGTCATTTACACTGAGGAGTTGCTAATTAAGTCACATGGCATAAAGGAAAGAATGTGGGCTTTAGTATCAGACAGACTAAGATATGAATCTCAGAGTTGCCGTGTGACCTTGGGTGAGTTATTTCCCCTTTCTGAACCTCACTTTCTCATGCCTGAGGCACACTGAAGGCCTCAGTGGCATCTCAGGTGGGGAAGTGTCCTCTATGGTGCTTAACACACAGCAGATGCCCAATCAGTGTGGGTTCTTGTTTATAGATGTTCATTGGCTGAGGCCAGTGGCAGTGTGGCCAGCCTTGGCTACCGCCGTCCCTGGGTAAAAGTAGGGCTGGGGCTGGATGAGGGTCCTAGCTGGTATAGTGGGCCTGTCAGCCCCCCGCCCCCACCCCGCCCCGGCCCTAGACTTCTTTGCCCTCTGAAACCTTCTGGGACTAGGACAGCGGCAATGCCAATGCTCGGACAGTCCAACTCTCACCCTGGAACCCAGAAAAAAAAGGGGGAAGCATGAGTCTGCAGGTCTGAGCCCAGCTTCTCTCCCTGTGGCATTCTTCTCACCTTCCCTGTCTGTGGGCTAGCAGGAAAAACAGTTCTCCAAGCTTCTCTGCCCCTCCCCACCCCATGTAGGGGTCCCCAGGGAGGGCCCAGGGCTGGTTAATGGGGTGGAGCTGTCTTTTATCTGCTCCATAAATGTTTTCTAGATCCTCATTAGAAACCATAATGTCCTATGAATATGCTGATGAGATTTCATTTGGGGCTAAGGGAGGAAGAGTAGCTGGGATGATGTGAGATAGGATGGGGTGCTGGGCTTCACCACAAGGATCCCAGAGGAAAGGAACAGAGTGGAGCTCATGGTGTCGCCACCTAATCCTTGGCAAATTCAGAAAGATTCAGTCTTGGGCCCCATCATTTCCTCCACACAGGCCACCTGAACTAGCAGACATGCCCAATGGTCATTGGGCGCGCGTGCACACGCACATACACACACACACACACACACACACACACACACACATATGCACATACTTCTCCACCCTACCCATGAGTACCACCCCAGGGCCCCACCCTGGCCACCAAGATTAGTCACCAAAACCTACACTCATTTTTCATTTGTTCCTACCATTGGCATCTAAACTGATTGTGCTGGGGCTCAGCCCCAAGTTAGGTTCCCAGCTCTACAGGCTTTGGTGAAATACAACATGGAACTTTCAGACAATGGAGGGAAGCAAGGTGTGTATGGTGGCCAGCACAGAGTCAGCCCTCAATAAATTGTGTTGCCCTTGTGCTGCTACTAGTCTAATGGGTGATGGAGGCAGTTGGGTAAGCGATTAAAATCCATTGTTGTGATGATGAAGGAGCTTGAGCATTACAAAATAAGGAGAGGCTGGGTACGTGAATGCTACTCAATAGGCATTTACAGATGTGGCCTCTGTGCCCCGGCCTTTGTGCCTGCTGTGCCCTCAGCAAGGAATGCCTCCCTATGTCTCAGCCTGTTAAAGTCCTAACACCGTTCAAGATCAGATCCCTGATTCTCCTGACTGACCCCAACGCCTGGCACGCCTTGCGGTCCTCCCCAGTGGGCCTAGATTCAGAGGTATTGGCATCTGTGCGCTATTTCCCAGAACAAGGGCGTGAGCTCTGGCTGGTGGTTCAAATGGTGTTCACTGATGGGCATCTGCACACTCCCCCACACCTCCTGTACAACATCCATGGGCCAGTGGCTCCTCGACTCCTTACCCAACGAGAGCTTTATCCTTTCACTTCTTTCCAGGTGCCATGACTGTGACTGGCTGCTGGCTTCTGGCTCAGACCCTCGATTTTTGGCTTCTCAAAGTTATTCAGACTGGAACCCCTGATTCAGCAGCTCTGAGTGTCTAGGTTGTCCAACTGGCCTCATTTTGCAGATCCCCCTGTCTGATCCCTCTCCTATGGCTACCCCTGGGCACATCTTGGCCTGAGGTTCTTCTATTCCCCTCTGCCTTTTCTAGCAAATCTTACCCTCATGGCTCTTTGGCCTCTGTCCCCAACTGGAGCACATGTGCATGGCATTTCACATGTTGCAGGCTGCGCTCTCAACCTAGCGTTCTGTCAGCCATCTTGGCTCTGATCTCCTCAGGGTGGTCACCCATTCTTGTGTGCAAACTGTGGAAAGAGCAAGTGCAATGGGTAGCATCTAGGTCCTTCCTGATCACCACTTACTTGCTGGATGGCTTTAGGTAAGTTACTTTAGCTCTCTATACCGCAATTTCTATAAAGTGGGAACAATAATATCTCTGCCATAGAGCTTTTGGGTGGATTCATGGAGAGAGTGCATATAAAGCATTGAGCATAGTGTCTAGCACATAGGAACTGCCAAATAAATGCCGGCTCTTATTCCCCAACCCCCTCAGAGGTTCACACAGGATATCTCCAAGTCCACACAGTTACTGGCCCTCCTCCAGGCTTTTTCTCTGGCCCCAGTTCATCTAATTTTACCTGCCCAAATTGTGTCTTTGGAATCAGACAGAACTGGCTTCACTCTTCATTTTACCACTTAATTCAGTGAGTATTTCTTTGAGCTTTAGTTTCTTTATCTATAAAGTGGGACTCTGAATCCCTACCTCTACAGGTTGATGTGAGGATCCAAATGAGATCATGATCATCAAAGTGCCTATCACAATACTTGTCACCTAGTAAGAATTTGTCTTGCTACATCCATCGAGCTCAGGTATGGGCTAGTTTGGCTTAGACCTGAGGGTGATGGGTACAAAAGGAGGAGGATGGCGGGGGAAACTGACATAGATGGCAAGGAAGCACTGACAAGGGTTGCCAAACACCAAAGCAGTGCCTGAAGGGCATAGCAAGCTTAGATATGAGGCAGGCAGTGGGCACTGACAGTAGTGCTGATCTGACTCCAGCCAAAGCAATAATGTGAAGTCTTGCAGACTACAAAGGCCTGGTTATTCTCAGCAGGACTCAGGGAAGTTTCCTGAAGAACTTAAGCCTCTAAGAAGGAACATGAAGAGAGAGACTGGTTGGGAAGTGATCCCTTTGGGTGGCAATGGGGAGACAGGGGTTGAGAAGCGTGACAACACTCTAATTACCCAGACATGGGGTGGTAGTCTGGGGGACAAGGGTCAAAGAGATTTCAAAGGCCAGTCCCTCTCTGTGACTAAGACCTACCTGAAGAGTTTTGTGGTTCCTGATCTCTCTCTGGATGGACCTGAGTGGATCTTCCCTGGATGGCGCTTGAGACATGGCGGGGTCTGAGACTGGGGTAAGGGGAAAAACAGGGAACCACAGCCTGTTTGATGTGAAATATCCCCGATCTTCAGCCTCCCGGATGTCAGAGCAAGGAAAGACAGGGGTAGGGGGCAGGAACAAGGGGGAGACCTGAACACTAGGCAGCTTTGGGAGGGCTCTAGGAACATCCGGGCAGCCTCAAGGGTGAAGGTCCCGGGTTCGTAGCCAGGGGCCAGTCATGGAGGTTCTCCAGAGCTCAGCTGGTCTATGAGGAGTTGCTTAGATCAGGAAGTCATCGACCTGAAAACATTAAGCACTTACTACGCATCAGACACCAAGGCTGGGAAAACAGAGGTGAATTCCCCAGGCCTTGCCTTCTGACAAGTAGGTCATGGACAGGATGAGGGACAGGGCTGGGGCATAGAGCTTTATCCCAGCTCTGCCGCTGCTTTGCACAATACAGCCTTCTGCCTCTCTGAGCCTCAGCTCCCTCATCTGTGCAATGGAGAAAGTGGGGCAACAGATGCCTTATGAGGACCTATGAGTCTGAGTTGGTGAGGGGGTCTCAGTGGTCATGACAAGGAATGAGCAGCACCCAGGGTCTCAAAGCAGACAGGGCTGGGAAGTCCTTTCTGATCCTAGAATGTGCCTGCTGCCTGTCAGGCTCCCTGGCCCTCTCACATCTCCCAGGGAGTCCCTTCGAACTGGATTCCGTGGGGCCGAGACCATATGCAACACCCCGCCCCCTGCCTTCTCACCTTCCCTGCCATGTAGTGTGGGCTTTCTAGACATCTGCTTGCCCACCAGGCCCAAAGCATTTAAGTTGTGGACTGCAGAGGAGCAGCCATGGAGGAATGATGTGGCTCTTTCACTTATAGGCCCCAGAACCTCTCTGGTGACCATAGAGGCTAATTAGCAGAGAACAAAATACTTCCTGCCCTGGGCCCTTGCCTACCACTGCCTGCATCTGCTCAAAGCTTAATGGTCATTTGAGCTGTCTCTGGGGATACAGAATGAGGTTTCCATGGACTGTCTGGCTCCAGGAAGCAGCCTGGGTCCTGAGGAAGGCTAGTAGAGGAGAAGCAAGGTGCCTGTGGCTGCTGGGGAAGCCCAATATGGCAGGAATACAGTATACTCGGTGCCAAAGGCCAGCATCTGGAGCTGTTCCTGGTGCTTGCCTGGAACCTGGTGCTCCCCAGGGTCTCCTCTGAACCACTACAAGGCCTCGGCTGGGTCTAAGCTGGTAGTGGGCAGGGCAGAGTAGTTGGCAGGGAATGAGCCCTGAGGACATCTTCTTAGTTTAGGAAGCTACTGGGGCCTAGACTCCTGACCGGGCCCTGTGTTCTTGAAGGTAGGATGTGATTACAGGCCTTCAACCCAAACTTGCTAGGCTGGTCTGGAAAATGGGTTTGTCTGTCTGTGTGCTGTGGGGAAAATGCTCAGCTGAAAGGGAGAGGAGCTAGATTGTGGCCACTGATGTGCTGTTTTGGAGTGAGGCACCCGTGTGCCTCAGTTTCCTCATCCGTCAAATGAGAATTGCTACCCTCCTTACCGAGTCAGCTGTCACTGCTTGTAAAAGTGTCCTCATAGAACTCAGATAGGCGGAAAGGCTGGAATGGAGCAGGGAGGGAGGAGAGAAGCTGACTCTAGAAAGGCATAATCACTTCCTTAGAGGGGTCTCCACTGATGGCCCTCTCCCCCCCTCAATTTGAAACCCACCCCTGACACTTACTAGTTGTGTGGCCTTAGGCAAGTCCCTCAACCCTTCTGCACCTCAGTAAACCAGGCGTTAGGTGAACCTTACTTACTCTTAAGATCACGGGTATAAATGAGGTAAACTTTGTAAAGCACCTGGCAGTACTCAGACAGATCTAGGGTGAGGGAGAGGGAGGATCGGGAGCATTGTCCTGTGCAGGAAATGCCTGAAGGAGTCCTCAAACTCAGCTACCACCGGCTGCCTGTCCCAGACTCCACCCCTCCCCCATGAATAATGAACTGGTATTGATCCCCTGGCCGGGAAATTCCCTGTGACCTGTGATAAAAATACACCCAGTCTGCAAGTCTGGAGCTCAAGATAGGTTTTCAGCAGCTAGGGCTGAGCTCATTTGCACTCCCCACCCAGCCTGCTGCATCAGGAGGGAGAGCTCAGTTGAACAAGGCATCAGAGACTGAGCTCTAATCAGGGCCCGCTGTCCTCTCAACTCCATGGCCAGGGACACAGGGATCAAAGGAGCAGGATCACCTTTGGCAGGAACACCCCATAGTCGGGCTCCTGGAAGGGGACATAGAGCACAGGTCTGGGTTTAAATCCTGCCTCCACCACTTCAGGCAAGTGCCTCAGTTTCACCAACTATAAAATGGATATGGTCATTCCTTCCTCACAGAATTAGTCTTAGATTCAAAACAAGTTTAGGTAAAGCGCCTGCCCAAAGGAAACAATTAATGGCAGCTCAGGCTTTCCAATTCTCTGTCCTGTCCCCATGTCCTTGTTGTGAAACTCAGGACAGGTTCACAGAGGTATGAACCTGAGGGACTCATTTTTAAAAATAAGATCCTTGTGGAGATATAATTCCCAAATCATCAAAGTCACTTTTTGAAAGTGCACAAGTCAGTAGACTTTCGTATATTCCGGATTATGCAATCATCACCATTATCTGATTTTAGAGCATTTTCATCAAGCCCAAAAGAAACGTTATACCTCTTAGCAGTAACTCCCAATTCCCACCTTCCCCACCCTATGCTTCTGACAACCACTAATTTATTTTCTATCTCTATGGATTTGCCTTTTCTGGAAAGTTAATACAAATGGGATCACATGATATGTGACATTTTGTTTCTGATTTCTTCCACTTAACATAATGTTTTCAAGCTTCATCCAGGTTGTAGCATCTAACAGTACTTTGTTCCTTTTCCTGGCTGAGTAATGTTACATCATGTGGATAAAACACATTTTGTTTATCCATTCATCAGTTGATGCACATTTAGGTTTTTTTCCCACTTTTAGGCTATTCTTAATAAAGCTTCTATGAACCTTCATGCACATGTTTTTCTGTGGCCATATGTTTTCATTTTTGTTAGGGATGTACATAAGAGTAGAACTGTTAAATCATATAGTTACTCTTATGTTTAACTTTTTGAGGAACTGCCAGGTTATTTTCTAGAGCAGCTATACCATTTTCCATTTCCATCAGTAGTGTGCTCCACTTTCTCTGCATCCCTGCCAACACTTGCCGTTAGTTGTCTTTTTGATTATAACCATCCTAGTATGTGTGAACTGGTACCTCATTGTGATTTTGATGTGCATTTCTCTGATGGCCAATAATATTGAGGATCTTTTTATGTGTTCTTGGCCAGTTGTCTGTCTTCCTTAGAAAGTGTCTATTCAGATCACTTTCCAATTTTTAATTGAATTGTTTGTGTTTTTATTGTTGAGATGAAAGAGTTCTTTATTCTCAATAAGTCCTTTATCAGATATGTGATTGGCAAATATTTTCTCCCATGTTGTGTTGTGTTTTTATTGTTTCATTTTACTGATGGTATCCTTTGAAGCACAAAAATTTTTAGTTTCGATGAGTCCAATTTATCTATTCTTTTTTTGTCACTTGTGTTTTTGGTGTCACATGTAAGAAACCATAAGAACTGGGAGTGCCTGGGTGGCTCCGTCGGTTGAGTGTCCAACTCTTGATTTTGGCTCAGTTCATGATCCCAGGGTTCCGGGATCAAGTCACACTCCCTGTGAAGCCTGCCTGGGGTTTTCTCTCTCTCTACCTCTGTCCTTCTCTCCCATTCATGTGCTAGTTCTCTAAAATAAAAGAAAAAAGAAACCATAAGAACATAATTCAAAGTCACTGTTTTCTTCTAAGAGTTTTATACCTTTAGCTCTTACATCTAATGCATTTTGGATTACTTTTTGAATATGGTGTGAGGTAGTGGTCCAACTTCATTCTTTTTCCTGAAGATATTCAGTTTTCCCACCTCTATTTGTTGAACAGATGAGCCTTTCCTAACTGAATTGTCTTTGGCACTCTTGTTAAAAATCAATTGAAACTGTCTCTATTCACAGAGGACATAGCCCTATATACAGAAAATCCCAAGAAACACACAAACACAGACAACACTATAAGGACTAATAACCAGTTTTACTTCCTCTTTCCATATATATATAATACATATATATAATATATATATGGAAATTATATATATATAAATTGCCCTGACTAGAACCTCCAGTAGTGTTCACTAGATGTGGTGAAAGCAGACATCTTTGTCTTGTTTCTGACCTTAAAATGTAGTATCCAGATTTTCGCCATGAAGTATGATGTTGGCTGTGGACTTAGGGTAGAAGCTCTTGAATAGGTCAAGGAAGTTTCCTTTTGTCCTAGTTTAGTGTTTTATTATGAAACCTTGTTGGAGTTTTGGCAAAAGCTATTTCTGTGTTCTTTGAGATTATTTCACTTTATTTGTCTTTTATTCTATTAATATGGTGTACATTGACTGATCTGTAGGTGTTAAGGCAATTTGGATTCCTGGGACAAATTCCACTTGGGAAAGGTGGATAAACCTTTTTAATAAGCTGCTGGATTCAGTTATTAGTAGTTTGTTGAATATTTTGGGGTCTATATTCGTTGGCCTGTAGTTTTCATGTAATGTTTTTAGTTTGGGTATCAAGTTAATATTTGCCTTATAGAATGAGTTGAGAAGTGTTCCCTACTCTTCTATTTTGTAGAAGACCTTGTGAAGAATTAGTATTAATTTTTCTTCAAAGTTTTGGTAGAATTCACCAGTAGACTCACCTGAGTTTGAGCTTTTCCCTGTGGGATTTTTAAAAAGTTTTTATTTTAATTCCTGTATAGTTAACATACAAGGTGATAGTACTTTCAGGTGTACAATATAGTGATTCAACAATTCCATACATCACTGGGTGCTCATCATCACAAGTGCACTCCTTAATCCCCATCACCTGTTTCAGTCATGCCCCCGCCCTATCTTCCCTCCAGTAACCATCAGTTCTTTATAATCAAGAGTCTGATTCTTGGTTTGCTTCTCTCTCTCTCTCTCCTCCTCCTCCTCCTCTCCTCTTATTTTTGCCTTTTACTCATTTGTTTTATTTCTTAAATTCCACATATGACTGAAATTATATCGTATTTGTCTTTCTTTGACTGACTTATTTCACTTAGCTTTATACTCTCTAGTTCCATCCGTATCATTGCAAATGGCAAGATTGCGTTCTTTTTATGGCTGAATCAGGTTTGATTGTATATCTATAAAACATCATCTTTATCTATTCATCTATTGAGGGATACTTGGGCTGCTTCCATAATTTGGGTGTGGTAAATAATGCTGCTATTAACATGGGGCTGTATATATCCCTTTGAAGTAGTGTTTTTGTATTCTTTGGGAGATTATCCAGTAGTGTCATTCCTGGATCACAGAGTAGTTCCATTTCTAACTTTTTGGGGAACCTCCATACTGGTTTCCACGGTGGCTGCACCAGTTTGCATTCCCACCAGCGGTGCAAGAGGTTCTGCTTTCTCCACATCCTTGCCAACATTTGTTGTTTCTTGTATTGTTGCTTTTAGTCATTCTGACAAGTGTGAGGTGGTATCTCATTGCAGTTTTGATTTGTATTTCCCTGATGGTGAGTGATGTGGAGCATCTTTTCATGTGTCTGTTGGCCATCTGTAAGTCTTTGGAAAAACATCTATTCATGTCTTCTGCCCATTTTTAATTGAATTGTTTTTTGAGTGTGCTGAGTTATATAAGTTCTTTATAAATTTTGGCTACTAGTCCTTTATTGGATACATCATTTGCACAGATCTTCTCCCATTCCCTAGGATGCCTTTTAGTTTTGTTGATTGTTTCCTTCTTTGTGCAAAAGCTTTTTATTTTGACGTAGTCCCAACAGTTTATTTTCGCTTTTGTTTTCCTTGCCTCAGGGAATCTATATAGAAAAAAGTTGCTATGGCTAATGTCAGAGAAGTTACTTCCTGTACTGTCTCCAGGGATTTTTATGGTTTCAGGCTTCATATTTTAGTCCATTTTGAATTTATTTTTGTGTATGGTGTAAGAAAGTGATCCTGTTTCATTCTTTCGCATGTTGCTCTCCAGTTTTCCAATGCCATTTGTTGAAAAGACTGTCTTTTTTGCCATTGGATATTCTTTCCTGCTTTGTTGAAGATTAATTGACCATATACTTATGGTTAATTTCTGGATTTTCTTACTCTGTTCCATTGATCTATGTGTCTATTATTGTTCCAGTACAATACTGTTTTGATCACTATAGCTTTGTAATATAACTTGAAGTCCAGAATTGTGATGTCTCCAGCTTTGCTTTTCTTTTTCAAGATTGCTTTGGCTCTTCAGGGTCTTCTGTGGTTCTCTATAAATTTTAAGATTGTTTGTTCTAGTTCTGTGAAAAATGCTATTGCTGTTTTGATAGGGATTGCATTGAGTCTGTAGATTGCACTGGGGAGTGTAGACATGTCAACAATATTTGTTCTTCCAATCCATGAACGTGGAATGTCTTTCCATTTCTTTGTGTCCTCTTCAATTTTTTTCCCCAGTGTCTTGTAGTTTTCAGAGTACAGGTCTTTCACCTCTTTGGTTAAGCTTATTCCTAGGTACCCTATTATTTTTGGTGTAATTATAAATGGAATTGTTGTCTTATTTTCTCTTTCTGCTGCTTCATTATTGGTGTATAGAAATGCAATGAATTTCTGTACATTGATTTTTTTATCCTGCCACTTTAATGAATTCATGTATCTTTTTTAGCAGTTTTTTTGGTGAAGGCTTTCAGGTTTTCTAGATAGAATATCATGTCATTTGCAAACAGTGAATGTTTTACTTCTTCCTTACTGATTTCAATGCCTTTTATTTCTTTTCACGTCAGGTTGCTATGGCTAAGACTTCCAGCACTGTGTTGAATCAAAGTGGTGAGAGTCGACATTCTTATCTTGTTCCTGACTTTAGGGGTAAGCTTTCAGTTTTTTTCCATTAAGGATGATGTTAGCTGTGGGTTTTTCATATATGGCCTTTATGATGTTGAGGTATGTTTCTCTGTGGGATTTTTTTTTATTACAAGTTCAGTCTCTTTACTTGTTATAGTCTATTCAAATGTTTTTATATTTTCTGCATCAATTTCAATGTTTCTCTCTGGAAATCTGTTTATTTCATCTAGTTTATTTCATTTATTGGCTGGCAATTGTTCATAGTATTTTTTATTTCTGCCCTACTTTCATTTCTCATTTTAGTAATTTGAGTCTATTTTTTTTCTTGATCAGCCTATTTAATGATTTGTCAATTATGTTGATATTTTTATAGAACCAACTCTTAATTTTGTTGATTTTCTCTATTGTTTTTCTATTCTTTATTTGGTTAGTGTTTACTCTAATCTTTATTATTTCCCTTCTTTTCCTGTTGGAGGATTAGTTTGCTTTACTTTTTCTATTTTTTTAAGGTAGAAGTTTAGGAAATTGCTTGAAATCTTCCTTCTTTTTAAAATATAGGCACTTATAGCTATAAAACATCCCTCTGAGTAGTGCTTTAGCTGCATCCCTTAAGATTTGGTATGTTTTCATCTGTTTTCATTCATCTCAATGTGTTTTCTTATTTCCCTTATTATTCCTTCTTTAACCCATTATTTAAGATTGCACTGCTTAATTTATACATATTTGCAAATTTCCCAAATGTTCTTGTTTCACTGACTTTTAATTTATTTTAATTTTGAGTGGAGGACCCACTTTGTATTATTTTAATCTTTTTGAATTTACTGAGGCTTATTTTATGTCCTAACATGTGGTCTATCCTGGATAATGTTCCATGTGCATTTAAGAAGAGTATATATGCATTTATTTATTATTGAGAGACAGAAAGAGACAGAACATGAACATGGAAAGGGCAGAGAGAGGAGGAGACACAGAATCTGAAGCAGGCTCCAGAATCTGAGCTGTCAGCACAGACCCCAACACAGGGCTTGAACTCACAAACTGTGAGATCATGACCTGAGCCAAAATCAGATGCTTAACCGATCGAGCCACCCAGGCGCCCCTATGCAGCTGTTTTTGAGTAGAATGTTCTATATAGATATCTGTTAGGTTGGTTGACAGTGTTATTCCAGTCTTTTATGTCCTTGTTGATTGTCTGACTAGTTGTTCTATCCATGATTGAAAGTGAGGCATTGAAGTCTTCAACAATTATTGCTGAACTTTTATTTCTTCCCTCAAGTTTGTCAGTGTTTGCTTCACAGAATTTGGAACTTTTTTTGTTAGGTACATATAAATTTACATTTTTTATATGTTTCTAATGGATTAACCATTTTATCTTTATTATTAATTCATAATTAATCATTAATATATCCATTAAGTATTAATGGTAGTTTATTAATAATTAACTTTTAATATCCATTATTATTTTTCTAGTAACAATTTTGTCTTAAAATCTATTTTGTTGATATTAGTATAGATACTCTAACTTTCTTTTGGTTATTGTTTACATATCTTTTTCCATCTTTTTATTCCCAAACAAGTTGTGTCTTTAAATCTAAAATATGTCCCTTCTAGAGAATGTGTAGTTGTCATGGATTTTACAATCGATTTTGCATTTTGATTGGGATATTTAATACTTTTACATTTAAAGCAATTGCTAGTAAGATTGGAATTATAATACCTGCTATTTTGCTATTAGTTCTCTATATATCTTATGTATTTTTTGTTCCTCGATTCTTCCATTATTGCCCATTTTTGCGTTAGATATTTTAGTGTGCCATTTTACTTCTCTTGTCATTTGTATTACCATATATTTTTTACATTTTTGTTTTGTTCCTTAGGAGCTGTCATGGATATTTTTTTAATGTTTATTTATTTTTAGAGAGAGAGAACATGTGTACATGTGTGTGAGTAGGTAAGAGGCAGACGGGGGATGGGGAGGGAGAATCCCAAGCAGGTTCCACACTGTCAGTGCAGAGCTTGCTGCGGGGCTTGATCCCATGACTGTGAGATCATGACTTGAGCTGAAATCAAGAATAAGAAGCTCAACCAACTGAGCCACCCAGTGCCCCTGTCATGGATATTATAATTAAGATCTTAATTTATTTTTTTTTAATTTTTTTTAATGTTTTATTTATTTCTAGGAGAGAGAGAGGGAGAGAGAGAGAGACAGCGTGAGCAGGGAAGGGTCAGAGAGAGAGAGAGAGTCACAGACTCTGAAACAGGCTCCAGGCTCTGAGCTGGCAGTCAGCACAGAGCCCGACGCGGGGCTCCAACCCACGAACCCGCGAGATCATGACCTAAGCGAAAGTCGGACGCTTAACCGACTAAGCCACCCAGGAGCCCCATTAAGATCTTAATTTAAAGCAATCGGTCTGGATTAATACTATCTTAATATCGATGTATTCAAACATTTTGCTGCCATATAGCTTAATTCCATTTCCTCTCATTTCTGCTGTTATTGTCATACAAATTTCATCGTTATATATTATAAGCCCATTAACACAATTTTATTATGCCACCGTCTCTTAAGTCAGAAGAAAAACATTACAAACAAAAAATACATTTGTGCTGTCTTTTATATACCTATGTAGTTACCTTTAACAGTACTCTTTTTTTTTTTTTTTTTAATTTTCTATTGATGCAAGTTACCCTCTATAGTCTTTTCCTTTGAGTCTGAAGAACTCCCTTTAGTATTTCTTTTAGGGCAGGTGTGGCGATGAAATATCATTAGGTAAGGCTAGCCATGAAATATCTGCTTTCTAAATCTTTGAGTACCTTAATTTCTCATTCATTTTTGAAGGATAGCTTCGCTGGGCAGAAAATTCTTGCTTGACAAACTTTTTCTTTGAGCACTTTGATCATGTCATCTTACTGTCTTTTGGCCTCTGATTTCTGATGAGAAGTTAGGTTCTCATCATCTCATTAATCTTATTCCTGATCACATGCATATGATTTTTCTATTCCTTCTTTCAAAAGAAAAAGCTTACTCTCCTTGTCTTTTATTTTATCAACTGATTATAACATGTCTATTGTGGATCGCACTGCATTTATCTTATTTGAAGTAAATTGAACTATTTCTATATGTAGATTGGTGCAGTTGGGTTTTTAAAATCAAATTTAGGACTTTTGGGACATTTTTTTCTCCAAGTATTCTTTCTACCCTTTTGTCTCTTTCTTCTTAAACTACCATTATGTATATGTTTGTACACTTGATACTGCCCTATGTGTCTCTAAGGCTCTGTTCATTTTGCTTCATTGTTTTTCCTTTTTACTCTTCAGACCAGAAAATCTCAGTCAAGTTAGTTTGCTGATTTACCATTTTAACCATTCTTGTGGTAGCAAGTATAAATTTATTACACATATTTTTAAATTAAAATTTGTTTTTATTGTAGTAAAATATAAACAACATAAAATTTACTTTTTCTTCACTCAAAAAATAAAGAATAGGGGCGCCTGGGTGGCTCAGTCGGTCAAGCGTCCAACTTCGACCCAGGTCATGATCCCAAGCTTGCGGGTCTGAGCCCCGCATCCGGCTCCGCGCTGACAGCTAGCTCAGAGCCTGGAGCCTGCCTCAGATTCTGTACCTCCCTCGCTCTCTGACCCTCCCCCCCCCTCAGAAATAAACAAAAACCATTTAAAAAAATTTTTTAATAAGGAATAAAGGGGAGACAGAAAAATCAAAAGGAGAAACAGTGATGATTTTAACCATTTTAAGTATACATGTAACTGGCATTAATGATATTCACATTGCTGTGAACCACACCACTATCCATTTCCAATATTGTTTTTATCTTCTGAAACTGAAACTCTACCCATTAAACAATAACTCTCCATTCCTCCCTCTTTTCAGTTCTGCTGACAACCAACATTCTATTTTTTGTCTCTAGAATTTGATTACTCTATGTATCTCATATTAAATGGAATCATACAATGTTTATCCTTTTGTGTCTGGCTTATTTCATTTAGCATAATATCTTCAATGTTCATCTATGCTATAGCATGTGTCAGAATTTCCTTCCTTTTAAAAGCTGAATAGTATTCTATTGTTTGTACATTTTGTTTGTCCATTCATCCACTGATGGCATTTAGGTTGCTTCCCTTTGGGTTATTTTGAATAATGAAGCCATGAATATGAGTGTGCAAATATCTGTTTGAATCCCTGCTTTCAATTCTTTGGGGTATATACTCAGGGAAGTGGAATTGCTGGATCATATGGTAAATCAATTTTTTAAATTTTTTGTCATACTCCTTTTCAGCAGCAGCTGTACCATTTTATATTTCTACTAGCAGTGCACAAGAGCTCTTTTCATCCTGGTCAACACTTACTGTTTTGTTTTGGCTTCTTCCTCTCCTTTCTTTCTTGCTTGCTTGCTTGCTTTCATTCTTTCTTTCTCTCTCTCTCCTCTCTCTCTCTCTGTCTCTGTCTCTCTCTCTCTGTGTCTCTGTCTCTCTCTCTGTCTCTCTCTCTCTTTCATACTAGCTACCCTAATGGGCATGAAGTGGTGTCTCATTGTGGTTTTGATTTGCATCTCTTTAATGATTAATGATGTTGAGCATCTTTTCATGTGTTTTTATTGATCATTTGTATATCTTCTTAGCAGAAATGTTGGTTCATGTCCTTTGCCCATTTTTTTATTGGGTTATTTGGGGGGTTTTTGTTGTTGAGTTGTAGGAGTTCTTTATATACTCTGGATCCCTTATCATATACGTGATTTGCAAATATACCTTCCCATTCCACGGATGGCCTTTTTATTCTGTTGATAGTGTCCTTTAACGCACAGAAGTTTTTAATTTTGCAACCCAATTTATCTATTTTCCTTTTGTTGCCTGTTCCTTTGGTGTCAATCCAGTGCCTCGAAGATTTTCTTCCATGTTTTCTTCTAACAGCTTTAAAGTTTTAGCTCCTATATTCAGGTCTATCATCAATTTTGAGTTCATTTTTGTGTATGGTGTGAGGTAAGGGCCCACCTTCATACTTTGGCATGTGGATATCCAGTCTTTTCAACACTGTTTATTGAAAAGACTATCCTTTCCCTAGTGAATGGTTTTCATATCCTTGTCAAAAATTATCTGTCCCTATACACAAAGGTTTACTTCAGGGCTTTCTATTCTATCCCATTGGTCTATATGTTTGTCCTTATGTCAGTATCCTTCTGTTCTCGTTGCTGTAGTTTTGTAGTAAGTTATGAAATCAGAAAGTGTAAAGTACCCCAACTGTGTTCTTTCTGAAGATGTTCAAGCTCCCTTAAGATTGCATATGAATTTTAAAATTATTTTCCTATTCCTGCAAAAAAAATACTGTTGGGATTTTGATAGGGAATGTATTAAATCTGTAGATCTCTTAGAATATTGTCATGTTAGTGATATTAAGTCTTTCAATCTATGAACATGGGATGTCTTTTCACTTTATGTGTCTTCTTTCATTTACTTCAGCAGTATTTTGTAGTTTTCAGTGTACAAGTCTTTTGACACTTTTGTTAAGCTTATTCCTAAGTATTTTCTCTTTTTTGAATGTATTGTAATTTGAATTGTTCTCTTAATTTTCTTTTTAATTATTCATTGTTAAAGTATGGACATATAATAGATCTTTTTGTATTGAGCTTATATCCTGAAGCTTTGCTGAATTTGTTTTTTAGTTCTAACAGTGTTTTGTGTAATCCTTAGGGTTTTCTACATGTAAGATCATGTCATTTAGAAACAGAGATAATTTAACTGTTTGCTTTCCAATTTAGATGCCCTTTAATTGTTTAGACATGGTTTCCTCCATTTAAAAAAAAAATCATATACTTGGGGCACCTGGGTGGCTCAGCTGGTTAAGCATCTGACTGCCTCAGGTCATAATCTCACAGTTTGTGAGTTGAGTCCCAAGTCCAGCTCTGTGCTGACAGCTTGAGCTAGGATCTCGGAGCTCAGAGACTGCTTCAAATTCTGTGTCTCACTCTCTCTCTATCTCATCCAGCTCGCACTCTGTCTCTCAATCTCTCTCAAACACAAATAAACATTTTAAAAAATCATATATTTGACCAACCTACTCAGCAACCTTGTTATAATTGCTTATTTGTTTCAGGAGTTTTTGTTGATTCTTTAGGATTTTTTACATAGACAATCGGTCATCTATGAACAAAGATATTTTTATTTCTTTGTTTCCAATATATATACTTTTTTTGTCTTTTTGCATTAGCTAAGCCCACTAGTAAAATGTTGACTAGAAGTGATGAGAGCAGGCATCCTTGCCTTTTCCTGATGTTAGTGAGAAAGCACCTAGTTTCTCACCATCAATTATGATGCTAACTACGTTTTTTAGATGTTTTTTATCAAGAGAATTTTTATTGTGAATTAGTAATGTTCTTTTCCCCTATATACTGATATAATCATATATTTTTATTCCTTACCGTGTTGATGTGATGCATTACAATAGTTGATTTTTGATGAATATTATTTGTAATAGTTGATTTAAAGTGTATGGAAACCAACTTGACGATAAACTATTTAAGAAAAAAATTAAAAATAAAGTGTTTGTCTAGTAAGTTCCATCTCTGTGCTTCCTCAGGGACAGTTTTTATTGATATTTTTCCTGTGTATGGGCCATACTTTTTTTGTATGTCTCATATTTTTTTGTTGAAAACTAATCATTTAAAAGAATATAATATGACAACTCTAAAAATTAGTTTCTTCCCCTCCCCAGGATCTGTTTTTGTTACTGCTTGCTTTAGTTCTTGTTATTTTTCTATTCAGTGACTTTTCTTAACTAATTCTATAAAGTATATTCTCTGTTGCATGTGGCTATTGAAATATATGCTTGGTTAGCTTAGTGGTTAGCTAATAATTGGACAGAGATTTCCTTAAATGCCTTGAATCAATCAATAACCGTCCACCTTCTGATAAGACGGTGTGTGTGTGTGTGTGTGTGTGTGTGTGTGTGTGTTAAGGCACTACTTCAATACTCCATCAGTTTACAACTCTACCTTAGCCATCTCTTTCTACTTCTACGAAGCCCCAATGTCAGATAGACGTGAAAGCATAGGGCTTTTTCAGGTTTATTTGGTGCATGAACACAACCCTGCATATGCAAGTAGCCTCCTAGATCCCTGGAATAGGATATGTCAGAGCATGGCAAAGCCTGCATGAACTTCTCATTCCCCAGATTTTCCTTTCAAGTTTTTTTTTTAAATGTTGATTTATCTTTGAGAGAGAGAGACAGACAGACTCTGAACGGGGGAGGGGCAGAGAGAGAGGGAGACACAGAATCCAAAGCAGGTTCAAGGCTCTGAGCTGTTAGCACAGAGCCTGATGTGGGGTTCAAACTAATGAAGTATGAAAATCATGACCTGAGCTGAAGTCGGACGCTTAACCGACTGAGTCACCAGGTGCCCCTCAAGTTTTTTTTAACCAGATAGTCGCTTAATTGCTCCAATTGGTACTGCTGCTGTGATAATAAACAATTGTTTTGGTTGTTTTAAACAAATGCTCAGGGCATAGGACTTTCTCTCTGAGTGAACTCTGAGCCAGGTCAAATAAAAGCTCTGTGAAAGATGCTTTTCCAAGGAGCAGCTAGACAGTCTCAGTGATGACAATTCTCTGGAAATTGGGCTTTCTGAGGATCTCCAAACCCGGTCTGTCCCCTCTGGTTGCTGCTAGACTGCTGGTTTTCAAGGCATCTGGAAAGAAATAGATGGAAATAGGGCAAGTCCAAACCTTACAAAACTTGCTGTTCTTGCCAACAATCAACAGGATGTTTGGGGTTTTTTTTGTGTTTTTGTTTTTGTTTTTGTTTTTGAAATTATGCTCCTTAGATTGTAGCAAACTTTTGGTTAGCTTCTAGAGTCCTGGAAAAGTTGATTTTGACCATTTGCAACTAGAGTTCGTATTACTTTTAGGAAAGAGAAGTTTTTTGGAGGTCCTTACTCCATCATTCCAGATGACCTGCTCTGGTTGACTCTTGTAGGATAGACAGACATCTATGAACAAAGCAGGGGGAAAGCTCTAAACATAAGCATGTGCAAAAGATGGAGATGTGAAAGTTTGTGGCTTATTTCAAACTGACAAATGGACCTGAGTGACTGGACCGTATGAGAGGTGAGGAAGGTGTATATTATTCAAGATTCAGTTTTTGCAAATAACTAAAACCCAGCTCAATCAGGCTTCAGTGCTTTTTTTAAAGAAAAATGTTAATCAGTTTACAAAATAAATAAGTTTGTCAGTAGGTCGAGATTTAGACACAGCAGAATGTAAAGCTTCATTTAATCATTAAGACTCCTTCTTCCTGCTCTCCTTCTCTCAGTTCCACTCTCTTATGTATTGGTGCAATCCTTTGGTACATTCTCCATTTATGATTATAAGACGGCAGCCGACAGTTTCAAGATGGCAGCCGACAGTTTCAAGTTAACATCCTCAAAGCTCCAGATTCAATGTGAAGAGAAATTATCTCTTCCTAACAATTCTGTCAAAGGTCCCAGAACTAAGTCTCATTGTGCCCATCCCTAAACTAATTTTCGTGGCCAGGGGAGTTGGAGCCAGGCCTGAATCATGTGCCTTTCCTTTGAGACAAGTGTGGTGTCATTCCCTAACTGAACCACAGAGACCAAGCATGGAAGAAAGGTAGTTCCTTAAAGAATATATAGATTATCTTAACAGAAGTTGAATAATAAGTACTAATAAGACCAAACCCAATAAACATATCCCCTAGGAGGGATAGTAGAAAGTGAGACTAGGAAGTCTCTAGAGAGATCTTCTCATCTCAGGCATCATCCCACAGACCTGACAAACCACTCAACAAGCACTGGTTGAGGACCAGCTCTGTGCTGGGGTCTGTGCAGAGTACTGGGATACCAACCCTCAAGGAGGTTCCAGTCCAGTTTTAGATTGTCTCAACCGACAGCTTCCTTGTTGACACTTAACCAAGAGATAATTTCATCTGGGGCACTTGGGTGGCTCAGTTGGCTAAGCATCCGACTTCACCTCAAGTCATGATCTCGCAGTCCATGGGTTCAAGCCTCGCATCAGGTTCTGTGCTGACAGCTCAGAGCCTGGAGCCTGCTTTGGATTCTGTGTATCCATCTCTCTCTTCACTTCCCCCACTCGTGCTCTGTCTCTGTCTTTCAAAAATAAATAAACGTTAAAAAAATTTTTGTTAATGAGATAACTTCATCCAAATCTTTAACTGCTCTGCCTAGAAAATTGGTACTCAGAGAGAGCTAGGAACCTTACCACTGTCACATAGCAAATCAGTGGCAGAGCTGGGACAAGTGCAAGGTTGACATCTTTGTGCTACATGCATGGACCATAGTCATTCTTTAAGTTGTCTTTCCCAACCACCTCTGGGAAGCCTTCTCAGTGTACCTCTACCCCTGTTAGTACCTCCAACAGAATGCTAACTACCCTTGGGTTCACTCTAAATAACCCTTTTTGGGGACTCAATGTTGAAAATTTCCCCGTTTGTTGTCTTGCCCTCTGTCCAGTCCCAATATATCTGCCTCTCATCTCTATACTATTGGGTATCCTCTTTCACCTTCTTTTGCTAACTACTAAGACATATTTACAAGTAGCCAGTTTTACATGGGGTCTCTCTGAGCAGCCCAGAGAGGCAGCAGTCAGATACAGGTAGTGTGAACTAAGGGGTGTTAGGCATCACTCTGGAGAACATGGAAATCCTTGTGATCCCAACCCTGAGGGGGGCTCTCTGATGGGGAAGGCTGTCACTCTTCCCACTCTGCCCTAACCAAGGAGGAGACATGTACAGAACAAGTCACAGAAATACCCTGTAAATACTCGAGTAAACTGACTCTGTCCTCCTCCTCAGAAGATAGTATTTCCAGGCCCATCAATCAGTGAGGTCATCTCTGCATGCACTGGGGCAGGGCAGGGAAGTTCTGGCCCTTTCTTGATCCTCTTCTCTGACACACAGCTCCATGACAACTTCCCCCTTTATGGAAGCTAGTCCACTGGCTTCCTTGCCAGTTTCTTTTACTAAGACTCACTGTAGCCTTTCTATTCCACCATCACCTCTTGCCTGGATTATTGCAGTTGCTTCTTGATTGGTCTTGCTGCTTCTACTCACCATCAGTCTATTCTCTGAACTGAAGCCAGAGGAATCCTGTTAAAGCATAAGCTGGACCATGTTCCTCCTCTGCTGAAAAGCCTTCCCACAAGATCCTCATTTCTCTCAGAATAAATTTTGAAATCCTTGTAATGGCCTACAAGACCATTCACAAACTAGCTCATATTAAATCTCTGATTTCATCTCTTACAACTCTCTCCCTCTCTCCCTCTTCTCTAGCATACTGACCTCCTAGCTGTTCTTCTAAGAGCTAGTCATACTTTTACCTCAGGACATTTGCATAGGCTGTTTATTCTTCCTGGAATATTCATCTCTCAGGTACTTGCATGGTGTGCTCCCATATCCACGTCAGATCTTCAATCAAATACTGCTTCCTTGGTGACATCTTCCCTATTTGTTAAAGCTTTTAGCCCCTGCCCTTCTCCAACATTCCTTATCCCTCTTTCCTGCTTTTATTTTTCTCCTTGGGGTTAACATCTGTGCATACAACATATTTTATTGATTGATTCTATTTATTGATTTCATTGAGATTTATGAAGCAACAACTTCTATTTTTCCAAATGCTTTATTCCCAGCACTTAGAACAATGCCTAGTGTATAGTAGATACTCAATAAGTATTTGGTGACTAAATACATAAATATATAGTCCCAAATAATCAGAATTTTTGATAGCTTTTTAGTCATGTAGAGTGAGTCAGGAAGTTATTTAGACCACTTCATCTCACTGCCCACTCTCATTTGACAGGTTGTGTGACTGAGACTCAGAGAAGGGAAGAGTTTCCCAAACTCACAAAGGGAGTTAGTTTAGTCAGAAAGTAGCAATTTAACCCATAGAATTAGGGAGGCTTCTGTGGGCTGTTTTCTTGGGACCTATCCTCTACTGTAAGAAAGCACTTTCCTTCCTACAGGGAAGCACAAAGCTGAGTTCCAACCCCACCTCCATCCTGTCCCTCACCATCCCCTGTCCCACCCGTCTACTTAGCCTTTCCATTCTATCTTGCTGGACTAGGGTTGGGGTGTGACCCCAAGGCAGTGTTGCTCCACCTTTGGGAGGGGTCTTTTGGGAATGCCTTGCCTTATGACTTTCTTGGGGGTGGAGGATCAACTATGGTTGAAGAAGATTATAAGCAATTAAGGTTATGAGGAGAAGGTAGGGGTCGTGTGGGGTAGGAGGTAATAAGGTGGTGAAGAGTAGTATATTGAATGCCTACTTTATGCCAGGCATTTTATATTGGACATCTCACATTCTGTCATTATCCTTAACACTTTGAATAAGTATTCTTTTTCCCCATTTTATAGATAAGGAAAATGAAGCTCAGAGAATAGAAGTAACTTGCCTAAGGTTACATAGTCAGTAGGCAACAGAGCAAAGCTTCAGATCCAGGTCTGGAGTCTTTCTTTTAAGTTCTGTCTCCAGCTAGCTCTCTGGGGACTCTAACTTTAGACTAAGTCTCAATCAGGGGTTCAGAAATGAAGGCACCTCTTTTATTGTTTTTATTTTATTTATAATAGTTTATTGTCAAATTGGTTTCCTTATAACACCTAGTGCTCATCCCCACAAGTGCCCTCCTCCACGCCCATCAACCCCTTCCCCTCTCCCCCACCCCCATCAGCCCTCAATTTGTTCTCAGCATTCAAGAGTCTCTCATGGCTTGCCTCTCTCCCTCTCCCCACTATTTCCCCCCTCCTTCTCCCCCATGGTCCTCCATTAAGTTTCTCCTAATCCTCCTCTACGTGCAAACGTATGGTATTTGTCCTTCTCTGCCTGACTTATTTCGCTCAGCATAACACCCTCAAGGTGCATCCATGTTGCTACACATGGCCAGATTGCATTCTTTCTCATTGCCATGTAGTATTCCATCGTATAGAGAAACCACATCTTCTTGATCCATTCGTCCGTTGATGGACACTTAGGCTCTTTCCATGTTTTGGCTATTGTTGAGAGTGCTGTTATGAACATTGGGGTACATGTGTCCTTATGCATCAGCACTCCTGTGTCCCTTGGATCAATTCCTAGCAGTGCTATTGCTGGGTCATAGGGGAGTTCTAGTGTTAATTTTTTGAGGAACCTCCACACTGTTTTCCACACTGGCTGCACCAGTTTACATTCCCACCAACAGTGTAGGAGGGAAGGCACCTCTTTTAGGTTCTTATGTACCCTGGAAGAATAGCAGGTCTAGAACAGGCCATGGCAAGCCCACAGCTGTGAGAAGAGTGTCAGAATACTACTGCGTTACCTGGCCCTTTCTCTCTGTCCAAGCCTGTAGAGCTGGACTTATTTTCAGGGCTGGACATACATTTTCCCCATGGAGTGTGGATGGTCCACAGTTAAGCCAAAGGAAAGCCCCTCCCACATGTGGGAGGAGAGGGGAAAAGGGGAAGGGGAGTGGAGCAGCCTTCCAGAAGGGATAACTTTTCTGAGTTTCAGCCTAATATCCTGGAGCTATTCCTAGGTAGATTGTGGTCAGTGGAATTATGCTTTTATCAGGCTGCTGGGAGTTTCAATAAAATCTTTATGGCCAGGAAAGTTCTCTTTATGGAAATGAGATTATTGAAGTGCCTGCTGGGGGGAGGGCTTCACCAGCCTGCCTTGCTCCCCACTGCCTCCCTCCACCCCGTCAGAACAGCTCCCCCACTCAGCTCCTTTCTTCCCTTCCCCTTAGGCCCCAGCTCCCAGAAAAATATGAGCTCCTCATGCTGAAACATGAAGAGGTCCTTGGCAAAGAGAGTGGCACTGAGAGGGCACATCAAAGGTGTTGGTGATATTGCAAAATTAATGTTGCAAAATAATTCATTCCTATTCCTCCACCATCACCTCCTTTGAGAGCCCTGGTTTTACCATTTCTGGGTCAATATTCTGTGCTTCTGGCTCAGTTTATTGACAAGTCCCAGAATCTGGTCCTGAGCACACAGCTGAGCATCCGACCCCACCTTATCCCCCATCATTCCTAACCCTGCCCATCTGTCTAGAGAGCTCTCCAGCCTGGCATCCTGTGGGGCTGGATTTGGGATCTAATTCCCAAGCAGTGTTGCTCCATATCTATGGGGACTTTCTTGGGAATGCCCTGCCTTGTGGCTCTTTTTTGGGAATGGGTCAGCAAGTATAGCTGAGACCCCTCACAGTCTACCCCATAAACTGCCTGCTTGGGGAGGGCCTACCCTATGAGGTTTTCCTTGCAGCTTTCTCAGAGGTTTTAATTTAGCAAAAGGAAAGTGGTTTGGACCAAATGGTCTCTTTCAGGGATAAGATTTTTAAAAAGCTGTCTTAAATTTGGTGCCTTTGCCTACCTAAATTCTTCCAGTATCTCCCAACATTTCCCAGCAATAACTTCTTCCATTAGATGCATAGGTCAAGAGTCAATATGTCCTCTCAGGAATGATTGAAAGATCCGGAGAAGAGAAGACTGAAAAGGCCAGAGAAATGTGCTCAGCCCTTTGAAGGACCATCATGAGGCAGAGGAAGTGGATGTGACCTGTATGGTCCAAGCAGGAAAGCTAAACCAGGCCTTTGCTAGTATTTTTAGTCTATTATTATACAGGATCATCCCAACAACAATTTGAGGTAAGGAATATTGTCTCCGTTTTATAGATGAGGAAACTAAGACCCAGGTCTATACAGTTATGAAGTAGTGAGGCTGCCTTTCAAAACCAAGTCATCCAACATCAAATCTAACATTATCCACATTCTGCTGTTCTGACCAGTGGACAAAGTAGGCAGTGTTAGGTTCTTTGAAGAACACACAGCTCTTTGAAGCCATTGCAACCAGCATCCCCAATCCCACTCATGCACTGCACTGTGGAGGCTGAGCTGTGTACACCCTCAGGCTGTTCTCAGCAACTGCTTAGAAGCTACTCCCTATTTAACTCCACCTGTCCCCTACCCCTGACCGCCATCTAGACCTCTGGCCTGTACTCCATCTCCACAACTGTCCCTGGCATTCCCTTTCACCCAAGGGCAGAACTCATTCTCCCAAATGGACTTGACCCTATACTCTCCTTACTTTGGATGTCTCAACCTGAACCCAGTCCAGAGTTTGCCCTCTATTCCCATCCTGCCCAGCCCTTCCATTCTGATTTGACAATAAGGAAGAAATTTCTAATAGTCAGAGATGCCCAAGGATGGATGGGCAAGGCCAATTGCTTGGCCACAGGCATTAGGTGTGCAGGGGGGTTGTCTAAGCTGGGGATCCTTCCAGAAAATTCTGTTGACATAGATATTTATTTTCCTATATGAGCCCTTCTATTATTCATGGGTTTTGCACTCAGTCTCTCATTTATCATTCTTTATCTCTCTCTCTCTCTCTCTCTCTCTCTCTCTCCATCAGTATCTGTCTTTTTATGCCTCTTTATTTTTCTCTTTCAAACTTCTTGTATCTTTCTTTGTATATTTACCTCTTCTTACTTCTCTCCACCTCTTGGTTTTGTTTCTGCTTTTCTGTTTCTGTCTTCTTCTCCTTGGTCGCAACCAGCGTCTTTATCTCTCTCTCTCTCTCTCTGTCTTTCTCATATTTCCCATATTTCTATGTTTCTCGCTCTGCCTCCCTTGCCACAACCCTTCCCTTCAGAGCCTCCCCTGACTTAGGACCTGCTCTACTTGGCACACCCTGCCTTCCTCAGCTCTCTACAAAGGAACCAACTATTTCATTTATTTTTCTCTGGTCTCAGGTTGTGATCTCTGTAGTAGCTGGTATTGGGGGGTTAGACTTGTGAAAGATCATCTGGAACCCTTAGAAGCTGGAGGAAACCGTGGGTCCTGGAACTTCTCTGCCCAAAAAAGGAGGTGACAGCTTTGGCTTCCTTCAGGCCCCAACAGGAACTCCTTGTCTGCTCAGAACTTGAAGAATTCAGGAATGAGTCAATGATACTTAAGAGACCCCATCATTGAACCCAGATCCTACATGTCCACCCTTTATCCATATCTAGATGTCATTCCTCCCTGCTTCAGTTCAGTTCAGTTCAGTCACTCCTCCCTCACTTCAGTTATGGCCTTAGCCTCATTCAGAAGAGCTTGATCCTGCTACTGAAGGAGCAGAAAGAAGCTCAGTATTGTTGGAGTCTAGAATGTGGAATGGCTACATGGGAGGGAAGTGGGAATAGATGTCAAGAGGCTGCTGGGGAGATAGTGAAAGTTGTTAAGCAGGGGAAAGGAGATGATCTCTCTGCAATTTATGAGATCATTCTGACCACTGGGTGGATACTGGGTTATCAAAAAGCAAGAATGGAAGCAAGGAGACATCCTGAGAAGGCTGTTGATGTAGTCCAGGTGAGAGATAATGGAGGCTTTGACAAGGTGTGAATATGAAGAGAAGTGAGTTTTTCTGGTCTATTTAGTATGTAGGAGTGGGGCACCTGGGTGGCTCAGTCAGTTGAGCATCCGACTTCGGCTCAGGCCATGATCTCACAGTTCATGGGTTCGAGCCCCACATCAGGCTCTGTGCTGACAGCTAGCTCTGAGCCTGGAGCCTGTTTAAGATTCTGTGTCTCCCTGTCTCTCTGGTCCTCCCCTGCTCACTCTGTCTCTCTCTGGCTCTCTCAGAAATAAATAAAACATTAAAAAAATTTTAGTATGTAGGAGCAATGAGGCTTGGTGGGTGATTAGTTGTAGGCATGGCAGAGAGGGGGATACGAAAGTAGATTCTGGCTGGTACAATTGGGTGTCTGGTGATGCCTGTTACTGGCACATAAATCATGAGAGAAGAAGTAGTTTGGAGACAAGCTCAGTTATAGATTAGCCATGTAGAATTTGAAGTGCTCGTGCACCATCCAGATATAGTGGTCAGGTAGTGGCAGATTCTGAAGCTGCACTCCAAACTTAGATATGTGGGAGATACAGGCAAAGAGATAGTCACTGAGGCCATGGGAGTGGATAAGCTGGCCAAGAGCAAAAGCATGGCATTAGAAAAAAAATAAGGCTAGGGTTAGGATCTGGAGAAACTTTCAAGAATGAGTAAAGCAGGATAATTTTTGTCAAGGAGACTGAGCAGGATTGGATCAGAGAAGCAGGAAGTACCTTTAGAGATTATAGGGGCAGAAAAAAAACAAGAGAGTATTGCCAAAAAGAGAGGGTAATTAACTGTGTCAAATGTTGTGAAGTCAAATATAAGGAATGGAAATTGTTCAGCAGATTTGGTGAATAGAAGGTCCTTGGCAACTTTTATAAGAGCATTTTTCATCAGTGATGAGCATAGTAGCTGGACTGCAGTAGTTGAAAAGGTAGGGACAGCCCAGTGTGTCTGCCCTAAATTCTGCTACATTCCATTCCCTTTAATTGTGTTTCTCTGTTTAGGAGTGAAGAGGAGCCAGCAAACTTCCATTGCTTTCCAGTATCCTCAGGTCTTGTTCTCCCTCCCTCCCCCCATTCCTCTACACACACACACGTGCACACACACACACACACACACACACACACACACAAGACACATGCTTCCTAGCTTCTTTTTGCTTCAGCAGGCTAAATTCTAGGACTTTCCCCCTCCCTTCCCCACTTCAGACTCAGAACTAAATTGCTCACTGCCTCAATGGTGAAACCTTATCTGGTCTGGTAAAAACGTGTGTCTGGAGAAACTGAGCTCCACGTTTCAGCCAAGAGGGTGAGCTGGCTGCTGGCTGCCTTACATGCAGCTTGGGGTGGGGATGGGGTTGGGGGGAGACGGAGGAAGGACACAAAGCAGAGACTGGAATGGGTGTGAGAAGCAGGAAAGAGGAGGGGACAGAGGAAAGAATATGAAGAAGTGGGAAGGAGGGACAATGAGAACTGTGAATACAGAGAGGCTGGAAATAATGGAATAGGAACAACTTCCTGGAGTCATAAATTTGTATTTAAATCTTATCATCACTACTTCCTACGTCTGTGGGAAGTAACTTTCCTCTCTGAGCCTCAATTTGTCCATCTGTAAAATGGATTGAATAATAATACTTACCTCATTGGTATTCTTCATTAGGTAGGATATATTATTATTATTATTATTATTATTATTATTATTATTATTTTGGGACAGAGCTGGTGTTGGGAGAAAGCCAGGCAGCTTTCTGGAGACCTTGTCTGGGCTAGGGAAGCAACTACCTAGGGCCCTGTACCCGCTGCTTGGTCTTCCAAGGAGGAGTCAGAAGAGTCTGATGCTGGTAGTAAAAGTCAGCAAAGATATACTGAATAAGAATCAAAGAATGATCATTGGGCCCTAAGCCCAGCAGTTCCTGCAGTCCCTTTAGTTTTGGTCCAGAGCCTATAGAAGGGAAAGCAGCCCATCCGTGAGGCTAGAACTATACCCACTAGGGCCCACCTCCCTCAGCTGCACACAAAGGCTCATCCATTTTCAGGCCTGATGTTGGTGAGTCACAGAAACCTCCAGCCAGCTGCTTGCCACATGCTGCCTGGGTTTTGGAGTTGGAAGCAGGGCTTCTGATACCACAGGAAGGGCAGGGAGAACAAAGATGCTCACCAGACTTGACCCCTGACTTTTTACCACCATGAGCCAGATGTAGAGGTCAATCTTGCTCTCAGGTCTGGGGCTAGCTATCCCTAGCCTCCCTTGTCCTTGGATCTGCAGGGTCCTAAGGAAACTCCGACTCATGTCTGCTCCCCTATACTGACCACTCACTCCTGTCCCTAACCCCACCCTCCTGCCCTGTCAGCAGGTTTCAGCAAAGGGAGATCTACTACTAAGGAGATCATGGCTAATGGAAAAGAATCCATCAGTCTTGGGGTGGCAGGAAGTGGAGAAGTGAGACATACTCTTCAGGTTGGAAGGGTGCCACTTCCTTCTGATTGACAGGGTAGGAAATTGGGGCCTGGACCAGTGCATAAGCCAAGCCAAGAGGGTGCCGGGGCTTCTCCAGGGGCTATGGTCTGAGAGGCAGCAGTGGCAGACCATCCAGATGCAATCAAACTTGCTATGACCTCATGGGGTGAAAGGGGGAGCCCCATAGCTGAGTGCTTTGAGCCTTGCTCTCGCCAGTGAGGGAGGGAGAGAAGCTGTGTTGGGATGAACCATGGAGTATTTAGTGGAATTAGTGAGAAGTATGAAGATGGATGAGTCAGAAATAAAGGGAGAAGCTTTGGGAAAGCCATCATCAATTGATTTGGATTCAAAATTTGGGGAGAACCAGTCTAGGAAGCAAGTGCTGGGAAGAGCTCCTAGCCCCCAAAATCCATGGGTTCCAAGTGCAGCTCTTGTTTGGAAAGGCAGGGACAGCAGCATGTGGCAAGGCAGGTTTTAGATAAGATCTGGCCCCTGCTTATAGGGAAAATTTGGTAAGCCAGGTAGCTGGCAAGGGCTCAGGTGGGAGCCCCACAGGATCCAAGGTTGTTATGGATGATTCTTTGAGGAGGTCCACAGAATGGAACAGGAAGGAAGAATTCATGATGCAGTGCAGAAGGACGGGTGAGGGGCTAAATTCCAGGTCCCATAAGAAGCTGATGAAGGAGCTGGAGCTTTGTGGAACAGAGGAAACAAGGGAACATGATCTCTGTTCTCAGAGTTCTGAAGGGCTGTCATGATCTGAGGGAGCGGAGGGAGAAACAATGTCTGTGTGGCCGCAGAGGGCAGATTCTCCTGGGGGAAAGCCAAAGGAAAACAGTTCTTCAGTTCAACCCAAGAAAGAATTTTCTCTAAAGCTGTCCATGCTCAAAATTGAGGAGGAAGCAGATAGTGGAGCTTCATCCTTGAAGGCAGGTGAACAAGGGCTGGGTGGCCACTTTGTGGTAGTTCAAAGAGTAGATGAGGGTGGTCCCTTGGCATCCTCTAGCCACCCTGTCATGAGAATCTCTAGCTCCATGAACTATAGATTATGTGTGTGTGCTGGAGTCTATGGAATTATCATTCACTCCTTGAATTCTCTAAGGGACTATGACTTGATTCTGTACCTCCCAGATAGCTAAATTGGTAGAGTAGCACCATGTGGACATTTATTTCGTGGCTTTGCTGTTCTGTCATTATTTGTGTCACGGGCTTCTAGCCCCTCACTAGCATCTCACCACACCAAGTACAGTGGACATCTTTAATACTTCTTTCAAACCATGTGGCTCCTAACAGCTTTAAGTGGGCTCAGCTCATGGGGCAGTGATTGGTTCCAGCTTCGTAGGCAACTGAAAAGATTTTCAAGGTAGTTTTGACTATTTGCAATTGTGCCTTACAGGTTGACTTGAGACTCTATGCCCATGGAGGGCACTGCTCCACCAACTACTTGATTATGCTGCTAGGTACAAAATAGTGTGTTGGGGACGGTGTGTGGTTGGAGGCCTGGTTAGAAAGGATTTCTCTCTGGAAGACTGGTGCTTCCATCCCTCTCTTAACACGGCCAAATTACCCTCCTGGATTGTTCTGGTTCCTCAGCTAGAGATCCTGTTAGCTCTGCCTTCCAAAGAGATCCGGAATCCAATCATTTTTAAAAAATTTCTTCACTTCACTTTGGTCCAAACCACCATCATCTCTCATTGGGACAATCCCCAAAGCCTCCTTACTGCTTTCTCTTCATTCACTCCTGTCCTCCATGCAATCTGTTTACCTCACAACAGCCATTGTATACCTGTTAAGATGTCAGATCATGTCACTTGCCTGCTCAAAACCCTCCAATAGCTCCATTCTCCTTAGAACAAAAGCCAAATGAACAAGGCCCTATAGGACCTGTCCCCAGGCCACATCTCTGACTCATCTCCCACTACATTCTTCATTGGCATTCCACCCTATGTTACCCACTAAGCATAAACCCACTGATCACATGCCCATCTCTATGCCTTTGCTCTTCCCTCTACTGGGAAGTTCTTTCCATAGAACTTGATATACCTTCATGTATTTCAATCTCTGCACTAATGTCATCTTGTTGGAAAGACCTTCTCCCTGACCACATGGTATAAAATAGCAACTCCACCACCCTATCTTACCTTTATCCCTCTTAACTGCCTTTCCTATATCCATATCACACCTTACCGTTTGTATATTCATTGACGAACTGCCTTTATCTGACCACTAGAATATAAGGCAGGGTCTTCTGTTGTCTGCTGTATCTGCAGCACCAGGCATATAGCAAGTGCTTAATAAATGTTGAATAAATGAGAGGTTTAGAATGCACCCCCGTGAGCTCACCAAATAGGGCGGAAAGCCAATTGTCTCTGCCCCAACACTGAAGTTTCCCTCTTTGCTTCTGTTTTGTTTTGTTTTGTTTTGTTTTTTAATCTCACTAGCTTGCTCACACTAGGCTCAGCCTGACTCTGCTTCTGGAAGCTGATTCCCTAGCCTTAGCTGACACCCTAGCCTTATTCTCTTGTCTTCCTGATGCCTGATTTCTGCCTGCCTGATCTTTCCTGCCAGCCACATCTAATCCTCTGTCCTGGCATCATCACCTGTGAGACTCAAGACGATGGCCAGGTACCTTCTGGCTCACCACGCTCTTAGGCCTGGAGTTTGGCAGGCTGGCCTATTCTGCACACTGCCACCACCCATGCCACACCAAACAAAGGCACCTGATGGGTTGCCAAGAAGAAATCCAAGGAGTCGAGAGAAGAGGGTTGGGGAAGGATTTATAATTTGTGCTGTTTGAGCCTTCCCAGGTAGAGGCAGACTTAGAATGTGGAGCTCTAGAAAGAAGCAGCTCCTACCTCCATGGGCTGGTCTGGTGTTGCGCTGAGTTAAAGATAACATTGTAGAAAAGGAACAGGGCAAAAACTTGGTTCCAGAGGTGCAGAAAACGTTTTGAGGGAAGCAAACACCATTGGGCTTCTCAAGGAGAGGCCCAGGGATATGAAAGAGCCAGATGCCCAAGAGTTTGGGATTCAGGAACTCTGTTCCTAGATCAGTGACTGGGCCCAAGGTGCCCAGGAAGTAACCTGGCAATCAAATCAGAGGCCCATACAGAGGAAGATGGGTTCCTTGAGTGACCAGAATCACTATGCCTCACACTGTGGGCAGAGAGGAAACTGAGTGAATGTGTATTTAGGAAAGAGAATTTCCACTGAAAGAGGGCCAACTACTCTACTAGACACTTCTGCTTGTACTTTTGTCACAATAACCCTATGAAATGTGCATGATTGTTCCCATTTTGCAAGTGAGCAAATTAAAATTCAGACTTGAACACATATCGTGCACATACTGTGTAATGTGCAGACTGTAGTGTGCGCTTTGCACTCATTGTCCACCTTGAGCATTATGACAGCCCTGCAAAGCAGGTAGGTATTGTTGTCCCCATTTTATAACTTAGGAATCTGAGACTCACACTTGCCCAACTAGTAGGAGGTAAGGCTTAGTTTTAAACCAATGTCTGTCACATTCCAAGATCCATGACATTTTTACTATATTCCCCCAAAAATATTTGATTAAAGAAAGAACAAATGAATGAACCAAGACAGCCAATTCTTTTTTTTTTTTTTTTTTTTCAAATAGTTTATTGTCAAATTAGTTTCTACATAACACTCAGTGCTCATCCCCAAAGTGCCCTCCTTCATGCCCATCCCCCCCTCCCCCCCACATCCATCAGTCCTCAGTTTTTGTCAGCATTCAAGAGTCTCTCATGGTTTGCCTCTCTCCCTTTCCCCCACCATTTCCGCCCTTCTTCTCCCCCTTGTTCCTCCGTCAAGTTCCTCCTAATCCTCCTATACGTGCAAACATATGATATTTGTCCTTCTCTGCCTGACTTATTTCGCTCAGCATAACACCCTCAAGGTCCATCCATGTTGCTACACATGGCCAGATTTCATTGTTTCTCATTGCCATGTAGTATTCCATGGTATAGATAAACCACATCTTCTTGATCCATTCATCTGTTGATGGACACTTAGGCTCTTTCCATGTTTTAGCTATTGTGGAGAGTGCTGCTATGAACATTGGGGTACATGTGCTCCTATGCCTCAGCATTTCTGTATCCCTTGGGTAAATTCCTAGCAGTGCTATTGCTGGGTCATAAGGGAGTTCTATTGTTAGTTTCCTGAGGAACCTCCACACTGTTTTCCAGAGGGGCTGTACCAGTTTACATTCCCACCAACAGTGCAGGAGAGTGCCCGTTTCTCCACATCCTCGCCAGCATCTAGAGTTCTCTGATTGGCTCATTTTAGCCACTCTGACTGGCGTGAGGTGGTATCTCAGTGCAAGACAGCCAATTCTTGAAGTACCTGGAAGGAAACATGTGCCTTGAGAGCTGGTTGGTCCCAAATAGTGGCTAGAGCCATCAATATTTAAAGGAAGAGACGATGTTAGATGTGTCCGGAGGTAGAGGACACTGCATCTTGGTTTTCCTGAGGTTCTGTGGGGCTGTCCCAAGTGGTGACACCAGTAAAGTCTGGGAGCAGAGATGGCTTCATGGACATGTGATCTGAACACTCCTATGTAATCCTGTGCTCAGAAAGGCTCCATACCCAGAAAGGCCTTGAACTTGGTTTAATACTCTGCTGTCACTGTCTCGAAATTTTTAATAATTTTTTAACAGAAGACTTACATTTTAATTTGGCACTGGGCCAGCTCTACAAGGAATCCTAAGTATTGGAACGACAGCCTTTATCCCTGCCTGCTGGTGTCTACTCTTCCCACTTAAAGTCCATTCTGTGCATGGTTCCTGAGTAGTGTCCTTAAAGCACAGCTCTGGTGCTGCCATTCCTCCACTCAAGAACCTCCCATGTTTCCCTATTGCTCATTGTTTTATTCCAAATAGCTCAGCCTCCGGAACCTTCAGTGCCCCCACCCTCCTCATAGACCCACTCCTACCTCTCAACTATGGGCACACAGTCCTCAACATGGGCCTGACTAGGTCCTCCCTCTGGGCTTTGGTGTGCTGCAAGCCTTCAACACCTACAGGGTGGGGAAGGTGCCCAGGAGCCTGATGAGAAATTATTCCTTTCTGCCTACAACACCAGCCAGGGTTTGGGTCTGTTATACTCACTGCTATGTTCACAGCAATCAGGAAAGGTCCCAGCACGTAGTAGGCACTTACCAAGTAGTGGCTGAATAAACGACTAAATAAATGAATTCAAAACTCTCCACAATCTGGCTTCAACATGCTCCAGGCTTGACTCCTACACACTTTAGCCCAACAGAACAATTCCTTGTTCCCCATGTACATCCTGTGCTGTCCCCACAGCCTGCATTGTCCCTCTTCTAATATTCATTGCTTCAAATTTGAACCATTTTCAAGACCTAGCTGAAAATGCCATTTCCTTGATAAAGACTCCCTTAAACCCCATAGCTGGCAGTGACCTCTCTTTCTAGACTCTAGTTATTGGGACCTCTCTTAAGATATTTCTCACTTTTTGTGATATAGCAAGAGAAGTTGAACAGACTTGGGATCAAATATTTTTTCTGTCACTTGCTATGTGATCTTGACCAGTCACTTGCCTCTCTGAGCCTCAGTTACTTTAAGTGTGAATTATACCTACTTTGTAAGGTGGTGCCATGCATTAAACAAAACAGCTTAGTGCTAAGTGCATGTAATAATAATGTTATTATTGAAAATAACAACAATAATAATAGCAAAGTGTGTCAGAGGCCCTTCTTTGTATCTGCACAATCGTCATACGAAGCAGACACTGTTATTGTTATCCCCATTTAACAGATGGAGAAACAGACCCAGAGGTATAGGAATCTGCTCACGGTCACATAGCTAGCAAGTGGTGAAAGCAGGATTGAAAAACCGGGCAGCTGGCCCAGGCTCAGCCTCAGTGGGCCCTACGTCCCCTGCTCTCTCTCCCTCCAAGGCTTCCTAAAGGCTGAGGCCTCCACCTGAGCAGCAGCGGTGTCAGCTTTAGACTTTGCCACAGCCCAGCCCCACTAGGAGGTACTGCATTTGTTCTGAATTACAGATGGTTTGTTTTGAAATGCAAATCGTTTGTAATCAGAGGGGCAAGGTAGACATAGATGCATCTCTTTCTCTAAATGAAGCTTGAAGCCCTCAGCCCCACTCACCCAAAGGATATTATTTTCCTCATTCTTTTTCTTGGCCTCGAGGAGGGCATGGTTATAGTGTGGTCTCAATGAGGTCTAAATAAAAGCAAACAAGGGCTAATTCAAAACTGGCTGCCTTGCCACCCACACCCTCCTGCTCACTGCCTCTCTGCCTTCCTTTCTGCCATTCTGGCCTTGGATTGGTGACAGCCCAGTGATACCCCAGGGGGAATCTTAAGGGGTGCCATGAAACTTTCTTCTAACTCTCTAAACAAAATGAATTTGAACCTGATTTTAACTGAAAAATTAATGAAAACCATGTCATCTTTAACTGAGGGGGCCAGAGGAGGGTGCTTAGAAAGTCCCCAGAGAGCCAGGAATTGTGGGACTGTGCACATAAGGTACCTAGAGAATTGAACTGATTTTCTGGATTATAAAAACCACCTCAAGTCTCAACTGGACTGGAGACCACATGCACCAAGTCATCCTCTGCAAGGATTAGTTCCTCAGCTTCTGTTCCCCATACCACCCCCTCGTTCCCACCAAACACCATGTACTGACATCACTCTCACAGATGTTATCAAAGGACAAAACTCTCTTCTGTCTGTGGGTAAGGAGAAGGTAAGAGAGACCAAGAATCTTGTTTTATGTAACTCAGAAATCTCCCCTCCTTCCTCAGAGTTCCCTTCTCTGTATGGTTCCAGGTGAAGGGTTGGCTGCAAGAGGAATTCACACAAGATTTGGAAAGCATAAATGCAGCAGCAGCCATTGTACTCTGCAGGTTGATGAAGAGATGCTCCAGATGCTGGTCTATATTCTTACCACTCTCCTGGCTCACCTCACTGGCATGGGGCAGCTGTCAAGCCCATGGACCTTCCAGCTGCCCAGACCTTGCGCTTCACTGAGTCCTGGGCCAGGAGCACATGAAGCTCTGTGGTGAAGGACACCAAGCTTCTTCTGTAGGTCACCCACACAGTCTCAGCTGGAGGTGGTGAGAGACAAGACTTAGGCCCTCACTCTCTCCTATTTCATGTTCAGTTTTTATTCATGACTGCCTGCCTTGCTCACCTACAGTGACTTCAGTCCTACCTCCAGATGCAGAGACCACAGCCTTCCCTAGGTTAGTTCATCTGCTACCACAATGGTGCAAATTCTAACTCCCATAATAAATGCTTTATTTCAGACCCCTCACAGAGGTTCTACTTCCCTGATCAAATTGGAACAGACACAGAGCTCAATAAATGTTATTTTTATTAGTATTATTTGATTGGGTGTTTCATCGGCTGGGACCAGGTCTTTGTCATCTGTGTATGTACCAATGGGCAAGAAGAGAAGCTGTAAGTTGCTTCTGTAGTATATGCTGAATAGAAGATAATTGAATCAAGACTGTGGACAATCATCCAGTACTTTCTGTGACCCACTGTGAGCTACATCTTGGAGACGGCAGGATGGGTACACAAATGAAATTGGATGCAGTTAATGTGCTTCAGCTCAGGAGGATATAGAACACTAACAGTCAACAATGATTTACTGACCACATTGCATGTATTACCCCATTTAATGCTCACACTAGCTTCTGAGACAGGTAGGATATGTGAACCTCAGAGAAAGTTAAGTAGCTTACCCAAGTTCACACAGAATCAGAGCTGGGATTTCAATGGAAAAGCTTAGGCTCCAGAGTCTGTATGGGGCTGTAACTGCTGTGCCAGGCAGGGGCTCCCCTAGTGAAGAAGCCCCTGAGGAGTCCAGGGCAAACTCTGCCCCACCACTGTTGACTGTGAGAGCTCAGAGGCTGATGGGGGAGAGCCCTAGGCAGGCAGTAAGGGCCAAAGGAGGCTTCCTGATAGGGTCATGGGGCCTGAGGTTAGCCCTGAAAACTAAAAAAGACTGATCCAATTCCTCTTTGCCTTCTCTACCCACCTGTCACTGAGATCTATTGATGTTTCATTGGAAATGCCTTTAATCATGCCCTCTCTCTCATTCCAACCATCCTGTTCCTGCCAAACTTCAGACCTTCTGTGTATCTGGCCTGGACCCTTGGCCCAGTGTCTTTCTCCCTGACCTCCTGGCCTCCAGTCTTACCTGTTTAAATCCACACTGGCTTTGAGGGCTATCTTTTTCAAACTCAGTTCTGATCGCGACATGTCTACACTCAAGATCATATCATGCCCCCACCACTTAGTAGGGTCTCATGGGATAAAATAATAACATTAAGATTGAACCATATGAAGTTGCTGATATTCAACTGTTTTGAGCATACAAAATATGTCAAATTCTTCTCATTCTTATAATATTGGTAATACTAATGTGTTAAGACTAGACAGAGACCTCCAAACACATCATTCCAACAAGTTTCCCACTCTCTTCCCCCCTGTTGTGTATCTGTCTCTTTGGGCCTTTCTATCTTACTCTGTCTGCCTTGGCATATTTCCTTCTTTACCTTGGTTTCATTTTCTCTGTTTCTGCTTCTCACTGCTTCTCACACTGTCTCTGTCCATCTCCCTCCCAAAGTTTTCTTTCTGATTCTCTGTCCCTGTCTCTCTCTCTCTGTGTCTAGCTGTCTTTCTTATCTGTCTGTCTCATTATGTGTGTGTGTGTGTGTGTGTGTGTGTGTGTGTGTATTCATGTGTGTGTGTACTCACATGTCTGTATCTCTGGAGCTGTTTCCTGACCTCCTAGGATGCTGGTATCAAGGAGGCTCACTTAAAGCTGAGCCCCAGGGCTTCCTTGGCTAGGAACTGGAGGGACAGAACAGACTGGAGTAGGCATCTGGCTCAGGGGGCCCAATCCATCCTCAAGCCCAAGGTGCTCTCAAAAAGGGAGTTCCAGGAGCTTGTGGCCTTTCCTGGGGCTGCAGTCTCATCCTGGCTGCAGCCAGCAAGGCAATTGGTACAGATGGCAATCACCCAGATGTAAAACCCAGCTGTGCAAATTAGCCCAAGGCCTGTAAGAAATTAGACTGGATCTAAAAGAGATCAGGCTGTGGAAAAGGAAAAATGTTAGCTAAAAGAGAAAATTCTTACTCCCACCTCCAGGTCATAGATCACAGAAGAGAATCCTCAAGCCATGAGGGACTTCAAGGGGCCATCTGGCTTGGCTGCACCTCAGAACAGGTCAGACCCCAACCAGCCAAGACAATGTCTGTCTTTCCATCTTTCAAGAATACAGGCCAGAGATTTTTTCCCCAGTACCTGTACTGTGAAGACATTTCAAAAAAGAACTCAGACCAATGGAATCACTCATAGTAGCACCCAAATTTGCACCCAAGCCCCAAATTGCCCTCTTTAATCTTTTACATCTCAGTGTCCAACACCACCATTTACCCAGATGCTCAGGTCGAAGCCTGGGGATTCTTCTTTCTTTCTCTTATATCTTCCTGTCCAATTCATCAATAATCCTGATAGCTCAAATTCCCAACTTCATTCCCATTCTGACTCTTTGCACAATAGCAACACTTACTACCATGGGCCAAAAGCTCCCATTATGTTTATCTGGGTGGCTGCACATCTCCTCACTCTCCCTGCCTCCATTCTTGCCTCTTATACTTCATTCCCCAGGGAAGCTGGGAATATATTTTAAATGGTTATGCCATTCATATCATGCCATTCTTTCTGTTCAAAACCTTGCTTTGGCCTCTAATCATACTAACCCCCAAGTATTCACTGTCGCTGATGAAGCCCTACATCACTTAACTGTACCCGCATCTCTCTCCACTTCACCCACTCTACTCTAACCACACTGCCCCTTTAGTATTCCTTGAACATACCAAGCTCATTCCCTTCTCAGGGACTTTGCCCTTGCAATTCCATCTTCTTAGGATGCTCTTCCCCCAGATCCTCACATAGTGCCCACCCTTCCTTCATTCTGATCTCTACTCAAAGACCACCTCCTCCAAGAGGTCTTCTCTGACCGTCTAGTTAAATCAGCCCCTACTTTAGCTCTACTTACAAGCACTCCTTAGTCTACAACCTTCCTTTATTTTTCATCAAAGCACCTATCACTGCCTGGAATCATATTTTATATTTATTTGACAATTGGCTGCCTCCATTACTGTTTGTCCAATGCCTAAAATAATAACTAGTACTCGGCAGGTATCCAATAGTGATTGAATGGATGAATGAAATACTGTTGCTTACAAACTGTGTGACTTTGGGCAAATGATTTAATTAATCTAAGTTTTACTTTCCTCATCTCCAAATTGGAAAAATTGCATCTACCTTGTGAGCTGTTGTGAGGAGTAAATGAGATAACAGATATAAGAAACACAGTGCATGGCACCAGAAATTAATAATTATTAAAACAACCATTGCAGGGGCACCTGAGTGGCTTGGTTAGGGGTCTGACTCTTGATTTCAGCTCAGGCCATAATCTCATGATGGTGAGATAGAGCCCTGCATTGGGCTCTGTGCTGGACATGGAGCCTGCTTAAGATTCTCCCTCCCTCTGCCTCTTCTCCACTCACACTCTCTATAAATAATACATACATACATACATACATACATACATACATACATACAATAACCACTGCAGTTTCTACTGGATTTTTCTGGTTTTGTCCTTTTTTAAAAAAAAATTATGTTTATTTTGAGAGAGAGCAAGAGTGTGCAAGCAGGGGAAGGGCACAGAGAGAAAGAATCCCAAGCAGACTCTGGGCCACCGTGCAGAGCCCGATGCAGGTCTCAAACCCACAAATCATGAGATCATGACCTGAGTCAAAATCAAGAGTTGGACACTCAACCAACAGAGGCACCCAGGCACCCCTCTGGTTCTATCCTTAGTGGAAGCAGGGAGCAACTCCCCCCGCCCCTTTTCAAGTTCAATAATTCCTCTTCATTTTTATGATGTTAAAATATGGTGCTATGGAAGGCAGGAGATGAAGGGAGTTAAAGGAACATGGTGCTTAGTTGCTAGCTTCCTGGAATCTTCCTAGGACAAGAATGGGCCACACGGACTTCAAATCAAGCCTTAGATATGCTAAATGAGCTAAAGAAAATCATGGACAAAGAATTAAAGAAAACCAATAAATTAATGTATGAATGAGAATATCAATAGATATAGAAGTTATAAAGTAGAAAGTCCAGAATTGAAAACTACAGCAACTGAAGTGTGAGCTACAGATGCCCCTTCCCTCTACTAAGGGGCCGTAGGACAGGTGGCTGTAGTCTCTGAGTTTGAAGTGCAAATCTCATGCGATTCAGAAAGGAAGCATTTAATTACCATTAAGAGGTTTTGAAGTCAAATAGACCTGGGGTTCAAACCCAGATCTACTGTGTAACTTTGGGCAGTGGCTTACCCTCCCTGCCCTCAGTGATGGTGATTCTAGTAGTCTGCCATGAGGAAGAAATGAGATAGTGCATGCAAAGTACTTAAGCCAGCACCTGGCATGTGGTCAGCACTCCCTAAATGGTACCTATCATTACAAGTATTATCATCATCTCATCCAGCCCTTTCTCAAGGCAGCTCTGCATTTCAACAATTCTCTAGGAGCCTGACTCAAATCCTTTAAACCATCCCACCCTGCTGCCAGAAAAACCACCCCAGCTTCAGACTAGCTCCAACACATGGAGGTTTTGCCCTGCACAGAGCAAAAGGTACCAACTTTCCCTATGGCCAAGGATATCCATGCTGGAGACACTGTCTCCACTGTCTAGAACCTATGGGCAAGAAGCAAAGACCCAAGCAACATTGGCAAAATGGCAGAGTAAGAAGTTACAAGCCTATCCCTCCACAGAAACATCAAAAAGCACCCAGAAACCATCAGTATCAACTTTGTCAGAACTCTAGAAAAAAGTTAAAGGTAAATAGCAACCAAGCAAACATTGAATTTTAAAAAAAGCCACATTAGGGCGCCTGGGTGGCTCAGTCGGTTAGGCTTCTGACTTCGGCTCAGGTTATGATCTCATGGTTTGTGGTTTCGAGCCCCGTGTCAGGCTCTGTGCTGAGCCTGTTTTGGATTCTATGTCTCCCTCTCTCTCTGACCCTCCCCTGCTCATGTTGTCTCTCTCCCTCTCTCAGAAATAAATATAACATTAAAAAAATTTTTTTAAAGCCGCATTAAAATGCTCCTGATGTTCAAGGAAATTTCTGTCAAAACACTAGCTGAACACAAGGTAAAGGAACATGGACTACAGTGGCCATACATGACAACAAATATGATCTTTGCAAAAATAGCTTGGAAAAAGTACTAAATAAATGGAGGATTGCAACCTTTAGCAATCAAGAACAGCAAACCCTGGAGAAGAGGAGAATCTGATTTCCAGGGGTACAGCATTATAATATTCAAATGTGTACTTTTCAACAAATATGACAAATGCATACAAAGAAAAAGGCACTATGGCCCATTCAAAGGGGAAAAAAAAAAAAAAGAGAAGCTCAAATATTAGACTTACTAGACAAAGACTTTAAATCAACTGTCTAAAATATACTCAAAGAGCTAATGAAAACCATGGGCAAAAGGCTAAAGGAAACCAGAAAAACTATGTATGTAGAAAATGTGAATAACAATAAAGAAATAGAACTTATATTTAAAAACAATAAAAATTCAGCAACTGAAAAGTATAAGTGAAATTTAAAAATTCACTGGGTGGGGAGGGGATGTACAAAAACAGATTTAAACTGGCAGATAAAAGAACTAGTGAACTTGAAGTCAGGACAATTGAAATTATCCAGACTGAGAAGCAGAAAGAATAAAAAAAAAAATAAGAAGAAGAAGAAAAGTGAACAGAGCCTAAGAGCCCTGTGGGACACCATCAAACAGAGCAGTATACACACTATGGGACTCCTAGAAGAGAGAGAAAAAGGGACAGAAAGAATATTTGAAGAAATAATGGCTGAAAACATCCTAAACTTGATTAAATGCTCAAGTCTACCATTTAAGAAGCTCAACAAGCTCCAAACTGTTGAAAGCCTAAGCAAAGATCTTGAAAGCAGCAAGAGAGAAGTGACTTATAACATCCAAAATATCCTCAATAAGATTATCACGCTATTATCAGGAATCATGGAGACCAGAAGGCAATTGGATGATATATTTAAAGAGAATACTATGAACAACTATACACTAACAAACTAGATAAACTAAGAGGAAGGGGACAAATTCCTAGAAACACACAAATTGCCAAAACTGACTGAAAGAGAAATAAAAAATCTCAATAGACCTATAACAAGTAAAGAGATTGAATCAGTAATTTGTTTAAAACAAGCAAGCAAATAAACAAAAACCTCTCAAAAAAGAAAAGTGCAGGATCACATAGTTTTACTGGTGAATACTACCAAATGTTTAAAGAAGATTTAACACCAATACTATATTTCCAGGCCCCTCAGGGTAATTCTCTCTCCCAAAGGGGCCTTCCATTGCCTGTTCATTTCCTCCCTCTTTCTGGGCTGACCCTGACAGCAGCCTGGCCTCGAACTGAGGACATTTACTGCTCCACACTTTTATGAAGAAACAATGAGATGGCCACAGGGAAATTCATAGAAGCAGGTTGGAGTCAGGGCTTGGTGAGAAGAAAGGCAGTAGTCTCTGCTCTATGAGCCTTTCCCCTCCTACACTCCAAAAGCTAAAGTCATGGGTTAGGGGAATGTCATAACCATAAGGGCTCTTAGAGACCAAAGTCCACTCAATTCCATTTTATAGATGGGGAGACAGATGCCTGGAAATGAAAACAAGTCATCCAAAGTGACATGACAGTTTAACTCAGAGAATCATAGGACTACTGGGCTGAAAGACATCTTTTTTATTTACTTATTTTGAGAGACAGAGAGAGAGAGAGAGAGAGAGACAGAGAGGAGTGGGAGAGAGTCAGAGAGAGAGAGAGAGAGAGAGAATTTCACCAGGCTCTGTACTGTCAGTGTGGAGCCCAATACAGGGTTCGAATTCATGAACTGTGACATCATGACTAGGCTGAAACCAAGAGTTGGACTCTCAACCAACCTAGCCACCCAGGTGTCCTGGGCTGAAAGACATCTTAAGTGTACCTCACTTTCCTATCAACCCATAACTTAATGACAACATACTTTCAATAGCATTCCCAATGACAGTGATTGTCAGGCTATGGCTTAAACCTTAAAAAACAGGGTGCTCACTCCCTCCGAAAGCATATCCATGTTTCCGACCCCCTGAGGACAAGTGGGTTGATTGAGAAAGTTCCCTCCTATTCAGCAAGCCCTGAATGACCATGGTAAGGCTCATCTCATGGTATTCCTCCAGGGAGACCTGGGGAAGTCTTTCTTCTCACCAGTCTTCACCCTACTCTCCTCTGGCCCTTCTCTGAGCATCTCTTCATTTTGCCTATGGCTAGGATTTTGTTCCAGTAAAGAAGCAAAAAGTCTCCACTTCCAGAAGCTGCCTCAACATACACTTTCCAAGTATCACTAACCTCTAAATGCAGCTGAATGGCTTTCCTTTCAAATCCCCCTTTAGGCAAAGAACAGAAATGGAAAACTTTTAGAGTCCTTTGGCGTATTTGAAGGACTGGCACCCATGGTGGACTGAATGCAGTCTGAACTCATAGTGCCAATACCAAAGGTCCTGGGAAAAGGTATTCTTTTGTCAGCACCTCCAGGGTGTATCTTTGCTTGGGGAAGCACCCCTCTCTACTCTCCCTCTGTTCAATCTCTAGCAGCCTAGTGTCCCACTTTCCCTGCTTCCCCACCTCCCTACTATTAACACCTCAATAACAACCCATTGTATACTGTAGTCTAAACCCTCCCACCATTTTACAGGTGGGAAAATTGAGACCCCAGAGGGATTAAGCAGCAGAATATGTGTGGGTTCAGCACATGGAGCCTCCAAAATTCCTGCAAGAATGCCATCCTCACTCATTCCTTCTAGAGTCCTTGACCTGGATATATCTCTTTTTTAAAGTTTATTTAGTTATTTTGAGAAAGAGAGTGCATGTTTGTGTGAGCAGGGGAGGGAGAGAGAGAATCCCAAGCAAGCTCCATGCTGTCAGCACAAAGACCAGCTCAGGACTTGATCTCACTAACTGTGAGATCATGACCTGAGCCGAGATCAAGAATTGGATGCTTAACCGACAACCACTCAGGCACCCCTGGACATACCTTTTCTTACTTGACTCTGACATTCCTGAGGTTGGGAAAGGCCTAGGAACGGCTCAAAGACTGAACCACAGGGAGGCCCTGATGATGGTGAGCCTACTGATTATCACCATGAATATCAGTAGGCTTTTCCTGCCCATGCACATTTGCCCATAGGCCCACGTGTCCACCTCCACCTAGCTGCCAAACCACCATAAGGGTGACACCAGGGCCATGGGCCACACTAGTATCTGCCTCAGCTCAGCTCAACCTGCCACGGCACTATTGTCCCTGGAGCACCCCCACTGACACCAGATCTGCCTCTGTTCCTGGTGGGAGGTGAGGGAACAGCTGGCCTTTGCCCCCATTCCACTCCTCTTGCCCTGTCTTGCTCTCTCTCCTTCATCTCCCTCCTCTGCTCATGGAACTTATTTATAAATCCTGAAAACCCAAACCCCCATAAATTCTCAATTCATTCTGCAGATATTTCCTGTGTTGGGGTTTTCAGCAGCATCTGCTGGTTTGAAGTTCCCTCTTTATTTGTCCTGGGGGCACCATTACTCTCAACTTTAGCAGTTTTCCTGCTCTGTAGTACTTGCCAGACTCCATCGGAGGAAGAGAAAATTGGTGAAAGAATAATTATTATTATTGTTATAAATATATATTTCATTTTCATTTCTTTTTTTCCCCTCTAGGCCTTGATGAGAATTCCAGGCAGAGGTTGGCAGGGGGATGGCTTCTTCATGGACTACAGGGCACTGGGCTTGCCCTGTCAGATCCTGGCTTTTTGCCCTCCCAATAAAGGCGTCTGCCAAAAGTCCATTCTCTGCTATTCTGCCCAACTGTACCCAGTTTTCCAACAGTTTTATTCTCCCCCAAAACTCCTGGTTCAGGTTCCCAAGTCTCCAGGAAGTCTCCTTAAGCAAGAAGCAATGCACCTACTCCATATGAGGCACTTTAAAATGTGTGGGCTTGATTATTCTTCACCATATCTTAATAAGTAGGGCATTTTAAGTCCCATTTTACAGAGAAGGAGACTGAGGCTCAGAAAGGAAAAGTCCACATTCAAGGAAATCCCACTAGCAAGTACAAGGGCTGGGATTTAAATCCAGATCTGTCTGGCCCCAAAGCCAGTACTCATTCCATTGGATGACATTCCCTTCCCTTCTCTGAGGCCCTGAAGGACCTCTTTGTGAACTCCAGTATGTCATGCTTGGAACCAAGTTGTCTTGGCTTTCTCCATAGTTGTTTCAGAAATCCACATGCCTATACAGATTCTCAGAGTTTGAAAACCTTAGAGATCAATGAGACTTATTACTATAGAAAGGAAAACTGAGGCCCAGAGAGGGCATGTAGCTAGTACACAGAACATTAATGGCTTTCTTCATGAAATATAAGCCCTTTGAGGAACAGAAACCATGCTTCCTCTTACATTTATTATACATGTCTCTCCAACAGACATATATACAATTGCTCACAACACTGGGCACGATATTCAGCACAGATAAATAAAAACTGTTATTTGTCAGGTGACAGGGACTACTGGGCATTAGTTATCTTATTTAACTGTCATAGCACCCCTACACAGTCCAGTTTTTAGATAAGATCATTGAAACCCAGAAAGGGGAAATGGCTTGTTCCAGGTCACATAGTAAGGAAATGACTGAGTCAGTCAGGGTTAACTCAGGGTCTGATAGACTCTGAAGCCCAGGATCTTGCTGTCATTCCACAATAGCCACTTTAACAGCAGCTAACATTCCTTGAGTAAGTACTATATGTGAAAGACTAAGGTAAGTGCTTTATATGAGTAGGTAATTTAATCTCTACAATAGCCTTATGAAGCTTCCTCACTTTATTTTTTTTAAACGTTTATTTATTTTTGAGACAGAGAGAGACAGAGCACAAGCTGGGGACGGGCAGAGAGAGAGGGAGACACAGAATCTGAAACAGGCTCCAGGCTCTGAGCTGTCAGCACAGGGCCCGATGTGGGGCTCGAACCCATGGACCGCGAGATCATGACCTGAGCTGAAGTCGGATGCCTAGCTGACTGAGCCACCCAGAAGCCCCTGAAGCTTCCTCATTTTATAGATGAGAAACAAAGTTCTTTAAAAATCTGAGAAAGTTGGCCAAAACCAAAAAACTAGTGAGTGGCTGAGTAAGACTGATTTGATGCCAGCGTGACATTAACATTCTATAGTAGATCTTATTTATCTGCAGATAATTGATATTGTGGAGGGGGGGGGTTCCACTTAAAGTGAATTTGTTTAAACTGCCATAGTAAAATATTTTTTAAAAGCGATGGGGATTTAAGAGTGCACTTGTCATGATGCCATATAACCGGGTGTTGTATGGAAGTGTTGAATCACTAAACTGTACACCTGAAACTAACACTGTATGTTAACTAATGAATTTAAATTAAAACTTTTAAAAAATGTGTATTTGAAGTCATCACAAAAAAAACCAAAATAAAAAAATTATGACAAACAGTTTATCTCATTTTCACAAATTTAAACTGAAATTGCAGCTGTGCTCTATTTCTTAGGTCAAGCAAGGAATCACTCAAGCATTAGTTGATTAATGGTGTGATTTTTCTGACAAAACTAAATGACAGCATGGCATAACATTTTTTTAATTTCGCTTTGCATAGCATGATCCTAAAGATCATTTTATAACAAGTAATCCAAGGACTTTGGTTTTCCCAAGGATATCTCTTAATAATTTGAGAGTCAAATCATTATTCTTTGAAGGCTTTGTCTTGTTCTCATCCTTTCTTTTAAAGTTTATTTATTTATTTATTTTGAGAAAGAAAGCATGAGCAGGGGAGGGGCAGAAAGAGAGAGAGACAAAATCCCAAGCACTCTCTGTGCTGTCAGTGCAGAACCTGTTGTGGGGCTCAATCCCATCACTGTGAGATCATAACCTGAGCTGAAATCAAGAGTTGGATGCTCAACCAACTGAGCCAACTAGGTGCCCCGATCTTGTTCTCATCCTTGATGACTTGTTCTTCTTTAACTGTTAACTGATCTATTTCTGTCAGGCTTTCATGTGTCCATGGCTTTTTGGATTCCAGAAGTCTTTCAGTATCACTTTTGTTGACTTCACAAACTCCTGAATCTTTTCTCATATTTCCAGTTTCTCTTTGCGAACTGATTGGTACTGCATTTTTTTCTTTACTCTCTGATGTTTATAACACCCAACAATCAGGAAAGACTGATCTAGGTACTACTATTAATCTGGGAGGGATGCCAGAGTAATCTTATGATTGACTAGTTCACTAGTAAATATCTTAATGGTCTCTTGCTTTGCTACCCAACCTTCTGACCACTGCGACTTGGAAAATGAATATTTGGATAATAAGGACTACTTGTATTACCTCAGTAAGTTCTTAGCAATTAACAAGTATTTAGTAATCAAGAAGTACACCAAATGGGGAAGTACTATATTTATAACTCAGCTCTGTCACTTGCTGGACGTGTTACTTTGGGCAAGTTATCTGCTACTTCATCTCAGTGAACCTCCGTCTCCTCTTCTATAGAATGGGAACATGGTAGTATTTTAGTGTCCTTCCTTCCACCTCAAATAAATAAGGTAACCCAATCATGTATTTTCCATTCTCCTCACTAGTAATTGGTTCAGAAATGAACATGTGACTCAATCCTGCCCAACAGAACATGAAGGGAAGTCTATCTGGACAACTCTGTGAAAGATTTCCTTCCCCTTAAGAAGACAAAGAGAGTTTTTCTTTTTCTTTTAAACGTTTATTTATTTTGGGGGCACCTGGGTGGCTCAGTTGGCTAAGCGTCCAACTTCAGCTCAGGTCATGATCTCACGGTTCATGGGTTCGAGCCCCATATTGAGTTCTGTGATGACAGCTCAGAGCCTGGAGCCTGTTTCAGATCCTGTGTCTCCCTCTCTCTCTGCTCCTCCCCCAGTCATGCTCTGTCTCTGTCTGTCTCAAAAATAAATAAAAACAAACAAAAAAATTAAATGTTTATTTATTTTTGAGAGACAGAAACAGAGTGCCAGTCAAGGAGGGGCAGAGAGAGAGACAGAGAGAGAAAGAATCCGAAGTGGGCTCCAGGCTCTGAGCTGTCAGCACAGAGCCCAATGCAAGGCTCAAACTCACAGATGGTGAGATCATGACCTGAGCTGAAGTCGGATGCTTAACCAACTGAGCCACCCAGGTGCCCAGAGAGTTTTTCTTTTCCTTCAGGTGATGTTATGCCTGGAAGTGGTGTTCGGAACTACCTTAAGCAAAAGTTTCCTGAGGATGGCAGAACGAAGAGATGAGAAGATCCAGTTCCCTGAGGACGTTGTTGAATCATTGATTTTGTCATGCTTCAGGTCTGCTTTACCTCTGGACATCCTGTTATTTGATGACAAATTTCCTAACTGTTTAAGCCAGTTTGTATCATAGTTTCTTTTACTTTCAGCTAAAAGCATCTTAATGGACACAAGTACCTATTTCACACAGATTTTAGAATTAAATAAAATAATCCATCTAAATGGATTAGCTTAACACTCAAAACATATTGCTTTTCAGTCTTTGAAACTTTAAGAACTGCTTGCTTGTTTATTTACTGTCAAAATGGAGGTGGGTGTTTTTTTAGATTTCTTTATATGTTTGTTTGTTTTAATATTTTTATTTATTTCTAGGAGAGAGAGAGAGAGAGACAGCGTGAGCAGGGGAGGGTTAGAGAAAGAGGGAGATACAGACTCTGAAATAGGCTCCAGGCTCTGAGCTGGCAGTCAGCACAGAGCCCGACGCGGGGCTCGAACGCACGAACCACGAGATCATGACCTAAGTGAAAACTCGGACGCTTAACCAACTAAGCCACCCAGGCGCCCCTGTTTGTTTGTTTTTTAAATAGCTTATTATTGTCAAGTTGGTTTCCATATAACACCCAGTGCTCATTCCCATAAGTGCCCTCCTCCATGCCATCACCCCCCTCCCCCTCTCTCCCCCACTCCCATCAGTCCTCAGTTTGTTCTCAGCATTCAAGAGTCTCGTATGGTTTGCCTCTCTCCCTCTCCCCAACTATTTTCCCCTTCTCCTCCCCTATGGTCCTCCGTTAAATTCCTCCTAATCCACCTATACGTGCAAACATATGGTATCTGTCCTTCTCTGACTTATTTTGCTCAGCATAAGACCCTCAAGTTCCATTCAAAATGTAGTTTTCTTGTGACTCTTTTTAAAGGAAGGGTCAAGGTAGCAACTGTGCATCTTCCTATACATCTTCATGGTCAGTATTTTGCTGGAGTTGGGGTAAAGGAAGAGAGCCTTGGTCTTGTTCCAGAACAATTTACAGGTTGATGTCCATCTGATAAGTCAGATGGGTTGAGTGCAACCTGGTTGTTTTGACACACTAGCTATGTCAGTAAAGAGGGACTATAGAAATAAAGAAAAGTGCAAGTCCTCTGTGATTTAGAAATTTCCTAGTCAGGATCTCATGCATCTCTAAAAAGTCCAGAATTTTCCAAACAGACCTCAGAAGGAAATATTTACAGTAACTAGAATTTTTCAGTCTAAAAAAGAAAGAACTGAGGTCAGAAGTTTTTTCTCTATTGTACATCATAAATAATGGCACCACCATTCATTCATAAACCGAGTTATCTTTGACATCTTCTTTTCTCAACACCCTCACCCACATACAGTAAAACCCCAAGTCCTACTAGGAGAACTCAATGAGCTAATAATGTTTAAAAGTCAGTGCTCCGTATAGGAGGATTAGGAGGAACTTAAAGGAGGACCATGTGGGAGAAGAAGGGGGGAAATGGTGGGGGAGAGGGAGAGAGGCAAACCATGAGAGACTCTTGAATGCTGAGAACAAACTGAGGACTGATGGGTGTGGCGGGGAGAGGCGGGAGATGGGCATGGAGGAGGGCACTTGTGGGGATGAGCGCTGGGTGTTATATGGAAACCAACTTGACAATAAACTATTTGTAAAAAACCAAAACCAAAAACAAAACAAAACAAAAACGTTACCAAAAAAAAAAAACAAAAAAATTAAAAAAAATAAAAGTCAGTGCTCAGTAGGTGCTTAGTACATATTAAGTGCTTAATAGATGGTAGCTGCTATCATTCTCAGACCAGATAGCAGCCCCAGGATGCATGCCAAATGATTCCCTTGGTTCCCTTGAACATATTGATACTGGCCAATTTTTTTTTCACAAGGAAAATGAACAAGGAGAAGGAAAAGGAAATCTTGTAATTTAGAAAGCAATATGCAACATAAAACAATCCATCTGGATTAATTCCAGTTTAATCCCAGTGTAAACCCTGAAGAGTTTGGTAGACCCCCAAACCCTGCTACTAGAAATGATAGCGCTAGATTCCTGATGATCTGACACAATTCTAGAGTCACTTTTGCCTGGGTATCTCTCCCCAAGCTCCCTGCTTGTTTCAGCCATTTGGCTTCCTTGGCCCAGAAACTTGGACTCCTATCTCATTCTTGCACAAATGATAACTTTCAAACCCTTACATTTATGACCCCCCAATAGCTCTGGTCAGTGAGACACAGCTAGGTCATAGCTGTTTGGCAGAGCCAGGTGACTGAAGTCCTTGTGCTTCATAGAAAGAAGAGGGCTTCAGAAACCTAAGATGGTAGCCTTGCTGTAGCAGATGATATTGGTGCCAGGGCCAGATCCCCCTTTCCAGCAAGCACACCCATCCTTGCTGCTTTCAGTGCTGTGACTAATGGCAAGACGTGAGCCACCTAATCCAGAGTTGCATGGGAGGTTATACTTGCCTCCCACAGCGGTGGGGGCAATAAGCGGCTGATAGAGGAATACAAAAGTCCAGTCCCTCTCCTGAAGATAGCATAACTCTGTGGTGTGATTCATGCTCCAGAGGCCCCATATCCACTCTAGTTCACATCAATGCTACACTTTACTAAAAAACAAATCTTTCCTTGGCTACCTCTTCCCTATCCTGATTTCCTGCCTCACTTTTGGGCTTTTCTAGAATAGCCCAATGACCTCAATTAATCACATGCCCTGATCCCTGTATCAGGCTCCACTTCTCAGGAACCTTACCTAAGACACTCCCCCACAGCTAGAATTTGTATAAACATTCTCTAGAGCAAGCTCCCATTTCTTCCTCCAAAACAGGAGTATCTCTTACAGAAACCCACAGATCCAGATCTAAAATAGAACCTGGTCTTAATCACACAGTAAGCCAAACATGCACACAACCTTCAGGAAGAAGGGAAAGCTTTCTTTAAACCTCTTCCCAGCCTTTCATAAGCTTCTCATAGTGGGATAAACTACTCCAGGCAAATATGCCAAAGTCAGGGCACTTTCCTGAGAATAGCTGGTCACAAGGACGGAGAAAGCATATTTCTAAGATGATGGAGAAGAGAAATGCTAAGAGCTACCCAGAGCCTTCAGGACAGGGATGATAGCTCCTCAGGCTAGCATCCTCTGGGTGCTGCACACATCTCTGGTAAATCAATGTTGACTTAACTAAAAAAGATCTGAGAAAATGGAGAGAAGTAAGATTTGATTCAGCAGAAATGGGACATCCATTCATTTCAGTCAAAACTTTTTTAGTCCAGGACATCCCAGTGGTGTTGTCAGAACATACCAGGACTATTATTAGTTTCATGCATCTTCCAGGCACTTGACAATCTGCACCTCTTACTCAATAGATCATTATGCAAATTTGCTGTTTAACAATGGTTTGGTGGTGCAGTAATTGACATCTAGATTAGCCTTAAGAAAGGATTTCCTGACTAACAGGCAAATGTTCAGCATTACTGAGTGGTTGGTTAATGTCATATTCCAAATAATGAAGATGTGAGCAACTCACCGCTTCCACCGCTTTACAAGTGTTAGCAATTTAAATCACAAAATCAATCAGGAGAGGTAATATAGTCAAAGAAAAAGTACATTTACATCTGAACTGCAATGTTTTCTGAATGCCCCCTCCACCTTCATCATTGGCTATCTGTCTACTTAACATTTGTTATTTGAGAATGATTCTTCTCTAGGTCTCTGGTGGCCTTGCTTTGCACTTCCTCCAATCCTTCCCTTCTCAGCAGCCAGTCCTATAAGAACTAAGAATGATTCCAGTAAAAGGAATTTAGGTGGGACTTAAGAAATGGTTTTCTAGTTTTAAAAGATGTGAAGCACTGGAGAAAGTACTGGAAGGACGTTATGGAATCTCTCTAGGGGTGGCCTTAGACAGTTCCAGTCCTCATAGAATCACAGATTCGTGGAGTTTCAGGACTGCAGTAAACTGAGGGGGCATCCAGTCTAACCTCTGATCCAAACTCGTGTCTTCTCTGCAGCATTTTTTTTTTTTAGTGATGATTTTTTATTTATTTGTTTTTTTTTTAATTTTTTTAATGTCTTATATATTTCTAGGAGAGAGAGAGAGACAGCATGAGCAGGGGAGGGTCAGTGAGAGAGGGAGTCACAGACTCTGAAACAGGCTCCAGGCTCTGAGCTGGCAGTCAGCACAGAACCCGACGCGGGGCCCGCACCCACGAACCCACGAGATCATGACCTAAGCGAAAGCCGGATGCTTAACCGACTAAGCCACCCAGGCGCCCCTCCCTGCAGCATTTTTATCAAGTGTTCAGCTCGACTATGTCTGTACACCACCAATAACGGAAAGCTCCATCTCTCTCAAGACAACCAGTTTTATGACAGGATAGATTGGATGCTGAGAAAGTTCTTCCTTTCACTGAGTTCACATCTGTTGTTTTAAGTCTCTGAAGTCACACCTCCAGGCCTAACAGCCCCAGTGCCTCCAACTCTTACTCATGGACATGGGTTCTACACCTTTCCCCAGCCTCCTCACTGCCCTGTAGACATATACCAACGTTCCCTCAATATAGGGGACCCAGAATTGGACACATATTCCAGAGGGCAGGGAAGTCAAGACTGTAACCTACTTCATTTTGGTCTCTTTATCTCTGTTGATACATCTCAAGTTCCCAGTAGCTTTCAGGGTGGCATTTCTGTTCCATACTTCCTCACTCTTTACAAGGACTTTCTCTGCTAGGGAGGTCAGCTTCTTGCATTGGAGTCATGGAGCCTGCTCTGTACCTGGCTGGGTATACTTGTGTGACCTTGAGTTAATGAGTCCAGCTGTCTGAACTTGTTTCCTCATCTGTGAAATGAAGATTAAAAGAGTACCTACCTCATACGGTTGTCATGGGAAGTAAATGAGATAATGGATAGAAAATGCCTGACACATGGCAAGAGCTCAGTATATATTAGCTCTCTTTCCCCTTCCTCATTTTTCAGCCCTTGGGCCTGGCTAACAGCTGGGGGGCCTGTGTGTGAAGGGGAAACCAATGAGTGGAGTAACAGGACAGTAACCAGATGGCTCAGATTTCCAGGGACAAGCTTAATTTAAAATATTGTTTCATGATTAGATGATGCTTTAGACAGTCTGGCCTGATTTTTCCTTTGAAAAATACAGTTACTAGAGTGGATGATGACATAGCACTGATGTCTTATCTTGGACCAGCAGGCCTGAGATGGCAGACCTTGGGACCTTGTCGGAAAACAATGTGCCCATGCTATGTGGTAAAATCAGGCAGTGATCTCAAAGTTCTCAGGAAGCAGAGGTAGAAGAAAATCAAGGTCTTCTCTCCAGCTCTAGGGTCTAATCTGGGCCCCAGTTTTATACGTAACTGGTCTCTGTTCTAGGGTGGACTAGGCTTGGACTGAGGGGGAAAGAATGTCCAATATGGAGGGTCGGCTGGCTTCCTGGCCACAGATGGGGCCCTAGAAGGCAAGCCAATTAGGAGGCTAAGCTTGTTGATGCCAGGGCAACCTTGCCCCATCTGTCTCTGAGAACTCCCTCTGCTTCTTCTTACTACCCATCTCTTTTTCCTCTTGCACTGCCTCTTCGTGCCTCTGAGTATATGTCTCCATTTCTGTCTCCCCTACTTGGTGGCAAGTACTGGGTAGTTATCGTGTGGACTGTCCAAGGTTGCTTTTGGACAAAAGAGTTGAAGTCCAGGAGTCAGGAAAGGAGCCCGGGTGGGGTCTGTTTATCAGAAATTTGCTTATGAGATCTCAAGTGAATCACATCTTCTCTGAGTCTCAGTATACTCCATGTAACATGGAAGGTTTGGACTAAGTGGCTTCTAAGGGTCCTTCCAGCAGGAGAGTTCCGTGATTTCAGCATACGTGTGCGGATGTAGCTCATGGAATCTTTGTATATCTTTATTTTCCTGTAAACTGTCAACTCATTTCTCTCTCTGTCTCTGTCTCTCTCTCTCTCTCTTTCTCTGCAGTTCCCTCTCCCTTTTAGGCTCTGCCCAGCAGCCCCCCACCCCCCACCCCTTCCCTCTCAGATGTTTTGTCCTGCCTTCACCTTTGCTGAGGACGCTGATTTTCAGTAAACACCCACGTATCTCACCTCTCGGTGCTCCAGGTACCTCAGCCTGGGCGCTCTGCAATAGAGCCCCACAGGCACTCAGAGTACCAATCTAGCCAACTTCGAACCTGAGGAGGGGGCTGGGAAAGCCTTCTAGACAAGGCCTAGGCTGCTTACCATGGTCCTCTGCTGCCACCTGTCGTTAGTCTGGAGTGACATAGCTCTGGGGGCTGCCTAGACCCACAGGGGCCACAAATGCTGCTCCCGCCAACAGGAATCCATTACACACAGTGTCCTGCTAGGCCTGATTTAAAGCTCATCCTGTAATCTGTCTTGCGCCCCCTCTGGGCCTGTCTCCGGTTTCCTTGCCTGTGAAATGGAAGTTGTCTTTAGCTCTGGCAGAGAGAGGTGAGGAGTGGGGGCCTCAAGGAACACCTGGCTTTCCATCCTGCCCCTGCCCTAGGTTGGTGGGCGACCTGGAGTGAATCCTTCCCCTTCTTTGGAGCCTGTGGGGAGACACGGTTGAGGGAAAGGGGGCAAGATGGATTCTTATTTCAAGCAAGCAAAACGTTGCTGAGAAACTGGAAATGGACATGTCCACTGTGTCTACAAAACTTTGGTCAGGCCACAACTCCATCTTAGCAGCCAAGCCTTTCCATTCACTTATCCACTCACTTACTTACTCATCCATTCATTCTACCAAGTAGCCTGGGGCTGTGGGAAACAGCACTTAGCTGGGAATCAAGAGCCCTGCCTTGTTGGCTCAGCTCTGCCACTGGCTCTCCAACCTGGGGCAAATTTGTGCTTCTTTCTGAGCCTCCGTTCTCTCCTCAGTGACCCAAAGGGGTTGGAATAGGCCAGGGGAAGTCCCCATTCTGCCATTCCAAGATGATGATTCTCTGACTGCAGGTGCCCTGACAAACATACTGGGTGATGGAACAATTACACACCCCCACTCAGAGACCAGGAAGATCCTACCTCACATTCCCCAGACTCCCTCCATCCACACCCCAGGCCTCTGACGAGCCTTCTCAAAACCAACCAACAAGGGAGCCCTTGCTGTGTTCCTCCTTTCTTCCTGCGGGGCACTGTTCTGGTGCCAACTGTCAGGTCACATGGCTGGCACAGAGGACTAAACATTATCTAGCCCTGCCCAGTTGGGTCCAGGAAAATCAGTTCCTGGCACCGACACGTACTTTAGACTTCCTCCTGGCAATGCCAGCCCCAGAGTCCCTGGAGGATAAACAGGCTGGAGCTGGTCCCAGTTGGACCCAGAGTCCCAAATTCCTACCTCCTCAGGTTTGAGACCATTGAAACCATTGCTGCCCAGCAAATGGCATCTGAAAAGCAGGCTTTCTTGGGGGAGCAAAATGCCCATCCAGGGAGCTGGTGGTCTCCTGTCGCAAGCTATGCTCCCAGAAACACTTAAGTTGAGCCAGGCTTCCTGGGATAGCTGTGCCTCTCAGCCTGGCTGCTGCCGACAGCAGGGTACTGTGCGTGGAATTGCAGCCAGGTAGCAGCCTCTTAAGAGGAGCTGCCTGGTGGTGTCTGGGAGCTGCTCCTCATCTCCCTGCCCCTGCAGGACTCAACCCCCAGCCTCCCCCACTTCCCGGCCTGCCTGCTGCAGCCAGCCACCCATGAGGGAGGTCCTGCCCACATCTGCTGCTGGCTGTCACATCTGCAATGGATTACAAGGCTAGCCCTGGCTCAGGCTCATCCCAGATGTGGATTCCCCTGGAATGTGCCTTCTCTCTAATTGTCCAGCCTCTGAAGGGTCCTGGCCCCCTCCTTTTTGTCTTCCCCTGCTGCACTCCAGAGAGCATGCTGGGGCCTTCCTCCTTTCCCACAGTTTATGCCGGAACAGCCACAGCCGGGACAAGGGCCAGCCCAGTGGGGGGCCACACTTTCCTCCAGCCAGGTCTGTGGCTCTGGGGAGGAGGAGTATCTCGGCCCATCCTCCCCCCTCTTTTTTCTTGGGGCCAGGCACTGGGGGGCAGTGGGGGAAACTGGAAAACTCACTAGAGGTGAAAGAATTTGGCTCTCCGGTGCAGGCTCCCCCTAATCCCTGGCCCTTCCTGGGAATGCCATTAACCTCCCCAGCCCCACTGATGGAAAGAACAGCTCTTCCCTGGGCTAGGCCAGCTCCTCAGAGGCTCTGAAATGACAGGCCGGCTGGGCGAAGTGGCTCTCCTGGGCTCCAGCCCGCATCTTCATGCCTGGGCAGTTGCAACAGTCTCCCAGGTGGTAGAGTGGGCTCCAGTATTCTTCACTTTAGGAAATCCTTCATGGGGACTCCAGAGAGAATTTTAAGGCAGAAATCTTAGCCCAGACTTTGGCTTTGCAACTCCACTCTGCCGCAGACTGGCTGTGTGGTCCTGGGCAAGTGACCTAACCTCTCTGAACCTCAAAAATCTTCCTGCATGAAATGAAGATGTCGCCACCATTACTTTTAGCTGACATTTGTTGAGTGCTTACTATGACTCAGGCTCTGTTTTAAGCACGTTACACGTTTTACCTCAGTAAAACTGTATGGAAAATGTGCCATCATTGCCTCTGTTTTCACAGATGATGAAACTGAGCCTTTGAAAGTTGCATAACATGCCCATTAATGAAATCTAATGCGATCTGCATTATTATGAAAAACAATAATCGGATGTCTTCCTGCTTAAAAGACTACAGTTCTCCAATACGTACAGGATAAAATTCAAATTCCCACCCTGGTCTGTAAGGTCCTTCAGAATCAGTGCAGTATTTTACCTTTGCCTTGCTCCCTTTCTCTATGTCTTTTAGACTACATTTACCATTTCCTCACATTTACATTTGCTGCTCTGCGCCTGTGTACGTGGTGGTTCTCTCTGCCTGGAATCCTTTTCCCTGTACACCTGCTGTTCTCCTACCCATTCTTCAAGATGAAAGCCAATTGTCAGCACCCCTGTAAAGACTTTCCAGATAGCTGATTCCCCCTCTGTGCATCCATAGTACTGTATTCATGGATCTATTACTGTGATTTCTACACTGTATTGTAAAGGGCAAGTCTTGTCCCCTCTCTGGGCTTTAGTATCCTTGGTGGATAGCTTCTAAAGGCCCTTCCAGCCTGGCCCTCATATAACCTTGAGGTCAGTGCTTGAGACACCTCTAGACTGGATATGCCCCCAGCCAACAGCCCAGGGAAGGGATACAGAGGTGACGAGGAAAGATAGCTTGGAAAGGAGGGGCAAGATTTTGAGTCCCAACAGTTCTCCCTTTCTCCCTGGCAAGCCTCTTTCTTCCTCCCTCACAAACTTCTTGACAAATCCAATTCCTCCAGTCTTTCAGGCCCCTCTACCAGTTGCAGAAACGGCTCACCTATTCCATAATCCTCCAACCAAGGAACAACTGCCTCCAATAAACCCACCCTCAGACAGATCAACTACACCTGTGCACATGCATCTGTGTGCCTGTATGTCTGTCCAGTTTTCTGTTATGATTGGTATCCTCAGTTTGGAGGGCCTGTGTCCAGATAACTGACCCAGACTGGAAGCCCTAGTTGAGAGACTAAGTCAGGTCTCAGAATTATAGTCTTTCCTTCTCTCAGACACAAACCCAAGAAAGAACTAAGACACATCAGAGCTGGAAGGGCCATTAGGGCTTGTCTGGTCTACTGCTGCCCCCTACTTGTTCCCCAGTGGAACAGATGGGAGCTGTAGCTCAGAGAATTTGTTCAAGGTCCCATAGCTAATCAGAGACAGCTGGGAGTAGAGTTCTCTCCACAGCACAACCAAATCCTCAGTTTTCAGCTCCTAACCTCTTAGCTTAGGGTCAAACCCTGAGCTGCTTTGGTCGGAATCAAGGATAGGGCTACAAATCCCAGTGCAAAGTTCTCTTGGACCTTTCAAATGCTTTTCCTCTAAGAGGCCTTCCCAAATTAGCCCTGCCCTGGTTCTGACCACCTCTCCACTGCTGCCTCGTTAGCATTTATGCCTTCACAGCACACTGGGCTAACAAGGGTAGCCCTGCTCCCCCTCTGCCATGTGGTGTGGTGTGTGTCCTTCCTGTGTCCCATCTCCCCTCCTAAAACACTGACTGACAGACAGATGGACAGATTGGCTAGCTGATTGTCCAGCTGGCCAAAACTGATGGACAAACAGATAGACTGTCTGGCTGTCTGACTGACAGACTGTCTTGCTGGCTAACAGAGACTGATGGTTGATAGACAGACTGACTGACAGATGAACTGACAGACTGACTAACTATGGAAAGGCCTCAGAGGTCCCAATAAAACTGGCATACCAAGAAAGGGACAACACATACTGAGAGTCCCTCAGCAAGCTTTTGTCAAGACACCTCCAACAGCCTGTCACCAATGAGACACCAAGAAGTGGAGGGGGGATACTGGGGGAGAATGGCTAATGGAAACCAGATGTGCTGCTGACCCGCCTCAGGGAGGAGTTCCAGGTTGGAACTTGACCTGACACTTGGCACCATTACATTCCTGGTGGGCATCTTGCAGAAAGGCAGGAGGGAGCCAAGAGAGTGCCTTCCCTTGAGCGTGCTGAACCTCATCTGGGCTTTCAGGAAGAGGAATCTCATCCTTCTCTCTGTCATATCCTCCATCTAGTTGACATTTTAAAATAATAGACCCCATCTGGCTTTTTACAAAAGAACAGGGCCTGCAGTAGACTCTCAGGATTTTGAGCTGGTTCCTATTAAGTTCTTTGCAATTGGAAGGCACTCCATTTCCCACTCAAACCCTTATCATTTTGCTGACAGGTGAAAGTGTGTTTGGGGGCTGCTTTCTCATGTTTTTCAGGATTGGTCATTTCATCCCCTCCATATCTGTCACTGCTGTCTTCCTGCACTGGATGGGGTAGGTATACATCTTAGAAGAGATATGGAGATTCCTTCCCTTCCTCCTTTTGAGACTTACCTAAAGGAGCCTGTTTGTCCACAGGATGAAGGTTCAGGCCCTGTGAGTAAAGAAAGTGGGAACCTCACTCTCTTCAACAGCCTTGCTGAGAAGAACATGCTGGGGCTACCAGAGAGGCCCCTGGAAGCTGGGAGTGCGAGGGAAGAAGGAAATCCTGCTTCCAGACTGCTGGGGCCATGGTCAGTCACACATAATTGAAGTCATAACAAACACATTTGAAGCTCACAAGCCTGTGCAAAACAATGTGATTAATAAGGGAAGACATAAAGCAAATTAGCAGACCAGACAAGCAAATTGTTTTCAGGGCAATGAAACCAACCAGAGGCCAGGCCGCTCTGCTGGCTACCTCACTCCCACTGCATTCCTGCCCTACCAACTTCTGGTCTTTCCCACTTACCTCCTCTGGCAAGGGCCAGCTCTTATCCACAGTCTAGGCAGAAGGAGGGGAAGAGGGAAGGGACAGGACCATGAACAGTTTGCAGTGAGGGACAATTGAAAGGGCCTAGACTGAGAGTCAAGAGACATGAGTTCTAGTCCTTATTCTACTCTGGATCAGTTCAAGGGTGCCAGTGGGTTAACAGGACACATATTTCAGTTCAACACAAGGACAGACTTTCTGGAAGTCTGAACTAACAAAGAGGGAGATAGTAAACACCTATACTAGAGGTGTGCAAATAGAGCTGTTGTTGAAACATATAATGCTTACTTCTCAGGCTGTGGTTCTATGGCTCTGTGACTTACTTTAGACAAATAATTTCAATGGTCTGAATCTTGACTCCCTCATTTGGGAAGAGGGAATAATGAAAAGCCCTGTCCCCCTTACAATGGTATTGAGAGGCCTAAAAGAGATGCTGTGTGCATTATGCTATGGGAAGGATTAGATAACCATAAAGAATGATTCTAGGTGTCACTACTTCCTGACCACCAGCATTACCTCTGTGGCTGAGGAAGCAGTTTCCTAGTGCATCCCTCTTGCTTCCCCTAAACCTTCCCAGCTTCCAAGACCCAGCCAAGATCCCAACTCATCACCTCCTTGATCTTACCAAACTCTTGGCCTCTATGTTCTGAGCTGTTGCCAATTAGTGGCATTTGTAGAAGCCACTAAATATTCAGTTCTTGCCTATGTCTTTAACCTCATCTTGGGCTGTTCCTAAACCCTTTCATCACTTGTCACTTGTCTCTCTCCTCATCCAGACTATATTTTGCTGTTCATCACACAATTCGTTCCAAAATGTATTTGGAGCAGAAGCTAGACTGCAAGCTCCATGAGTGCCAGGACTGGATCTTACGCATCTTGAGCAGACAAAACATCTTATCAGTCAGAGTACTGTATTACACACACCAGAAATAATTTTAGATAATTTCTCCATGTGGGAGGGACATATCTCACAGAATCATCTAGAAGATTGGGATCTCATTATTACATAAGGGAGATGACGTCTAGCCAAGATCCTCCCTTTGCACCAGACTACTTCATGCTGTCACTAACATTGCCACCTCAGAACATTCATCCTTGTGCCAGCAAATTCTTGGTTCTGATATAGCCATCACAAATAAATAATCTCTTGACATCAGTGGAAGCATCTGTTTGGCTGTGTTTGGGTCATTTGACTGTGCCTATAGCTGTTAGAGAGCTGGAGGAACTACCTGTCTCCCTTTGGCTTCTGGACCTAGCTTAAGAATGCCAGCCCAAATAAGAAGGGTGTTTAGAAACTGGTCACTGCTGTCTCCTCTCATCTATGGCTACAGAGGTCATTCAATAGTTGTAGATGGGATTTGATTTGGGTGTCTACAGAGGTTTTCAGAGTCTTCTCAGGTTCCTACCTACAATACTATTACAAACCACACTGCTGTGGTAGCCCCTGAAACTTGCTGCACTACAAGGCATTGCTCCAAACTCAGAGAAGCCCATAAGTGGGACACTGAAACTAGTAATCCTTGCTCAGCCTTAGCCTGGAATGACTCACCTTCACTCAGGCCTCACACCCCACCTTGTTCTACCTTCAACTCTCCAAGCTAAAGTCTTCATCCTCCTTTTTCCAACTTTACTTCATCCTTTGGATCCAATGTTTTTTTCCTATTTTCCAACTTGTGATCTCTCAACCACCAATCCTGATTCTATCCCAGCAATATTGTTGCACACTGCTTTTGGCAACATCTGACTCCACTCACACCAGGTGTTGGGAGACCCCAAGCCAAAAGCATAGCTCCAACCCCTCCATGAATCAGCCTCTCCCCAGAATACCATCCATACTGTCACTTCCACTACCAGATAAGTGCAGTCAGAACTGTTAGGAAAAACGTGTGACGAAGAGGATGTTGGGTAAATGCCCAATAGTGGCCATTCTACGTGGGTCAGATGTTGCCCATGAAATGATCGTCAGGGTCTTTCTTTCTATTTTCACATTTATCTGAAGCCCCATTTGCCTTGGAGAATAAGGCCCAAACTTGCTGGGAATCTAGTTCAGAGGGTCTTGGAGAAACCACAGAGGAGTGAGTCCTATACAGCCCATAAGACAGCTGATTCTAACCTGGGACCCCTTCAGATTGACTGGGAGCTTTTTCCCCATCTAAGGTAAGGCTTACAGGTTCCCAACCCACACTGTCTTTGGTGTAGCTGCCAATCATTCCATATCTACTTCTGAACTAACCACCAAAACCTGAGTTTGGGCCTAAAATGTAGGCTCAATTGTTCCACGTTATCTCTAATCACTCGTAATAATGTCAAGTTCAATCTTACAGCAGCAAGTAAGTGTATCGACAGGGATAATTCCACTGGGTTGTGGCAGAGACAGCCAGCTGTTCACTAAAGATTTCTGCTTCTCTTCCATAGTATAAAGTTTTGCTGTGAACAAATTGCCCAGCCAGGGACTACATTCCCAGTGTCCTTCCATCAAAATTGGGCCACATGGTGGGTTTTTGTGACAATAGGAAGTGAGGAGAAATGATAGGTGTTACAAATTTAGATAACTTGTATCAGGTGTGCCTTCCTCATACTGCCTTCCTCTTCCCTTGCAACCTTGGGACCTGTGTTGAAGATGCTGACATTACAAGATAGATAAAGCTGGATCTCTGAATGACAACAGGGAGCAGAGAACACCCATCCCTGCAGACCACTTTAAACTTTTATTACGTTAAGGCATTTAGACTTCAGGGTTGGTGTTACAGTGGTCAAATATTTTAAGCCAAATGTGCAGCCTAGTTTTGTCTCCTGCAGCTTGCTCTGAGAAGCTCCAGTCAGCAGTTTTGATCAATGCTTGATTTTTTGAGGGGCTTTAGGCTCTCCTCACTACTGCTTTATGTAAATAGACGTTTAATCTTATCCAAAAAACAGAACTTTGGATCATCTCTGCCAGGGAGCCAAGAATTTGACATACGCTTCCCCAGCACTTTCTCTCCTCCAAAGGACTTACACTGAATTCAACCACCATACATGGTTGAAGGATTTTGTACTTTCAAAACATGTACCCCCTCATGAATGAGACCCTGGAACCTTTCTGACATGCCTCCTTGGCACAGTCTTCAAGACATTTCTTTCTTTAAAAAGAAATATGTATTGTTGGGGCACCTGGGTGTCTCAGTCAGTTAAGCATCCATCTTCAGCTCAGGTCATGATCTCACAATTTGAGTTCAAGTCCCACGTCGGGCTCTGTTCTGACAGCTTGGAGCCTGGAGCCTGCTTCAGATTCTGTGTCTCCTTCTCTTTCTGCCCCTCCCCTGTTCACACTCTGTCTCTTGCTTTCAAAAACAAACATTAAAAAAAGTCTTTTTTAATAAAAATACGTATTCTTTAGCACATCTGAACCACTCCTCACACTCTTTTCTCAGGAGATGGTCTACTGCCTCCTGCCGCCTACAGCATACCCACCCCCAAACAGGCCACCAAACCTCAGAGCTTTTGGGACCCAGTAGTATCCCTTGTTCTAGCACCTATCTCAGACTCCTGTGTCCCACTGGCTCCAATGTCTGGCTCTTTCAATCAATTCTACCGTATCCCTCAAGGAATATGGAAAACTTCACATTTCCAAAAGCAAACTGACTTCCTATAAAAGTTCTGTGTCTGTGTCTGATTTCCTGAGGGAAATCTCAGAATTCTACCAGTCTAGAAAATTCCCAATACCAATAGACTCCCAGCTCCTTGGTGAAGCACTTATTCTAAACGTGACCTTCCTCCGGAAACTTTAGTGCTGAGGTCACAGCTGTCTCCACCACGTGTTTCTCCTACTGGAAAGGACTCTCCAATATTATTACTGCCTTGACTGTGTCCACTTAGTCTCTTAAACTCAGACCCAGTTTACTAACAATCCAGAGGCCACAGGGGCCAATTCTGGACTCAGTTCTTTAGTATGCTTTGTTTTGGGTGCAGTTAGACTCTGCATCACAATTAAATAATCATGGACAAGGCTCATCCTGAATGTCCCTGCCCGCCTCCCACATCAGGTAGCCCTGTTATTATGCCTTTAAATATCAGAAGAGTAGGCTAGTATATCCCTTTACTGTAGGGAAAAAAAAAGTCTTACTATTACCTACTCAGTCATACAGAGTCCAGAACAATATAAAAATAGGTATTTATTCCTAGCTCCGGTTGCTTATTGCAATCTAGACAGTCTTCCCTTCCACCACCTTCCCAAATTTGGAATTAGCTCTATCTGAGCCAGTAGCCTTGGCAGCCCTTTGTTCTCCCCTTTAAGGGCCGCCCACAGAGCTGCCTCAAGGAGTCTCTCCTCTGGGACGCTTTTCTTCTCCACCCCCAACTCCAATTGAGTCCCCTTGGCCTCTTAAGCTTCCTATCCCCTCAAAATCTCATCTCTTCTCTTCCCTGGCCTTAGGGTTGGGGTGTTATTCATACTGTTGCATCTAGTTTGCCCCTGAGTAGGGCTAGAAAGGGCTTTGGACCCTTGCAGGTAGAAAGGGAGATAAAGCAAAGCATTCCTCACTGGTTCAGCTTCAAGGTCAAGCAATTACAAGACAATCAGGTCTTTCACACTGACAAGACTGCCTCTTAGCATGCCCTCTATATGTAATGCTGCTAAAAGAATCTCATATTGATCTCCTCTTTGGGTTGCATCACAAAAGGTCCCCTTCTGTTATCCCAGCTTGGTATGTTTGGGGCCCAGGAAGGATGCAGGGGGAAAAACTCTTCTAGCCAAATCAGACAACTCCATTCATGGTACATTACTATGGATTTCTTCTCAATTTCTCTAGATTTCAACTCCACCACATCTGTCTCATTTATTCCATTTAATAATTTATTCCTTTATTGGTCAAAACTCACTGTTCCAGGCCGTAAGTAAGATGCAGGGGGTACAAATAAGTACAGAGACAAATGTAGTCTCCACTCTCTTGTTGTTTCCAGACCTGTGAGAAAGGCACACAATGAAAACAGACAAGTGCAATATGATGCAATCAGTGCTATGACAGGAGGAAGTAAAGAAGAGTGGGAACATTGAGAAGGATCACCTTGTGCAGATTAGCATAGTTAGAAAAGGCTTTCCAGAGAAGGGGATACTTGAGCTGAGCTAGTGTAGGAGGCAACCAAGGTAGAGGTAACACCTAGAGTAAAGGCAGTGGTGAAAGTAGCATACTGTAGTCAGGCAACTTTAGTGTTGCTAGAACATAAGGTACAAACGAGGGGATAGCAAAAGATGAGGCTGGGAAAAGTGGCAGGAAGCAGGTCCAGGAAAACCTTGGGAGCAAACTAAAGAAGATGGAATTTCACCTGCCTTCTATAGCTTAAAGGTCAACTATTTAATGACTGAAGGGGCACACTGTTCCAACTAGTCAAAATGAGGCAATGTCCAGTCAGAACACAGGCTGCCTGTGTATGGACCAATGATTAATGAGAAAAGGGGTCTCAGCAAAGCTTTTGTTCCATGTTTGACCCTAGGATTTGCTAACTCTGTGTTGGGGGAAAAAATCTGTTAATAACTGAGATGAATTTCCCAAGAGTCCAGGAGGTGAGAATAAAAATCAGATTTTGTTTGGGGCGCCTAGGTGGCTCAGTCGGTTAAGCGTCCGACTTCGGCTCAGGTCATGATCTCGTGTTTCATGGGTTCAAGCCCCACGTTGGGCTCTGTGCTGACAGCTAGCTCAGAGCCTGGAGCCTGCTTCCGATTCTGTATCTCCCTCTCTCTCTGACCCTCCCTTGCTCACACTGTCTCTCTTTCTCTCAGAAATAAATAAAAACATTTTTTAAAAACCAGATTTTGGTTGATTTAATGAAAATAAGGAAATAGGCTATTTCTTGCACACCTGTGTTTGTCCTTAAAACAGAGTAAGACAGCTACTAAAAAGAGTTATCCTGGGCCTAGGTGTGGGTGTGGGACAAAGGGAAGAAAAGGGAGAGTTTCTCTATGTTTGCCTGGCGTACCTAACTTGAAGTGGGTTAAAACCTCTGTGGATCCCACTTTCTCCCAGATTGTTATTATGTCACTTAATTAATCACAGTGCCCTCTGGTGAGCTGCAGGGATCCAAGGGCTGAGGACACCTAAAACTGACAGATCGGTGTGCCTGTTGCTGGTGATGCTCTAGGCTAGAGCATTGACATGTGATACCACTCCAAATTCTGGCCTGCTGCATCTAGCTGCGCAACAGATCCAGGTGGGAAGAGCAGGGTCAGAGGATCCTAATTAAAGTAAATATGGGCTGTGGAATGGGCTGCTCTGAGTCACTATGCTGTGGAAAGGTGGAGAGGTTAGTGGTCCTCCTTGGGGTGGTAGAATCCCTGAGGTCGTCTCCAATGTCTTTTTACACCTTTGGCTGTCTTCACACTTGGGCTTTTTTGTACTGTTAACCAGTAAAAAAGGCATATGCACCTTTCTTGAAACTCCTTCCCAAATGGGGCCACCGTATAGGTACCTGTTAGAGAAATGACACAGAACATGGGTTTGAAGCTAGATTGCCAGAATTCAAAGCTCAATTCTATCACTTAGCTGTACAAACTTGGCCAAGGTACTTAGCCTCTCTGTGTCTCAGATCCCTTTTCTGAAAAATTGGACCACCTATCTCTGGTATTGTTGTAGTGGATTAGATGAAGAGGCATAAGGACTTAGCAGAGTACCTGGCACATAGTAACCACCCAATCAATAGTTACTGTTGTTACAAGGGACCCAAGGCAAAGGGGAAGAGTCTTGTGCTGGGAAAGGGAAAGGCCATTTTTTCAGAGATTGTCTGGCAAGTGTGACATAATGAACTTGAGGGGAAGCAGTCAAGATCCTTTGTATGGCTTCTGTGCCTATGAGAATTAAGGGTTTAGGGATAAGTGTAGTTGTCCTTGTAGTTGCCTAGGCACAGCTTTTTTTCTTTCCCTTGGCCTTATGTCTCTGACAAGATATTGTCGTGCCATTGGCATCTTGCCTGATATCCTGACTAGCCAGGATGAACAGGCCTCAGGCATCCACAAGGTTGGCTTCAGTCTTGTCAGGAGCCATGTGGTGGAGCTGGGGTGATACTAAGATCCTTTCTGCCTTTAGTCACTTCTGGTCTGTGGCAGCTGGTCCTGGAACTCTGCCAGAATCCAATGAGCACAGGGGATGGCCTGCATCTGGTGCTGAGAGACTTGCAAAGTACAAGCAAGACCCAGTCCAGTGACATTTCCTGTGTCCTGAAATCAGAAGTCACTGAGGAGCTCTGTGTCCTTAGGTTGACAAGTATTCGTCAGCAGTTCTGGCTTCCTCTCATAGTTAAAATCTGGTAGTAGAATTCCTGGGAATACAGGCTTGCTTTGGGTCGGTCTGCAACTGCTCTGGCCTGTGATGGTTGCTCCTCAAGTCCATGAACTTCCAAAGCCCTTCCAATGTGATCTTCTTAGTCATGAACCCTTCCCTCCCCTGAGTAATCAGAACAACAGTGCATTTATCAGTAATGACAGCAGTGCATTCATCAAGTACATCTGGGGTGGGGGGAGAATGGTCTTGTGAAGAGTGTGAGTTTTAGAGTTAGCTAGACCTGGGTTCAAATACAGACACTTCCAACTTTTTGACATCTTTATTGAGCTATAATTCACATATCATATAATTCACCCATTTAAAGTATACAGTTGAATGGCTATTAGTATGTACACAGAGCTGTGTAACAATTACTACCATCAATTTTGTAATATTTTCATCATCTCGAAAAGAAACCCCATATCCATTAGCAATCTCTCTCCATTCTCACCCCAACCCCTGTTTAAAAAAAAAGAAAGAAAGAAAACAGAGCCAGACAGTAGTTAAAATAGTAAAAACATTTTATTCAGAACTATTGCAATAGGAGGAAAAAAAGATCTCAGTATAGAACTGGACTCAACTCCAAGTAAAGCAAAGACAAGTGGAGATTTATAGCCAAGGAGCAAGTTGAGGAGGTGGGTGGTTGGTGGATGAAGAATTACTAAGGAGATAACAGGGGTAGGGTGACTCTTGCTAAATTGGATTCTTGCTAAAGGCAGGTTAAGGTCATCAGAAATCACCTGGTTGGGGGGGGGGAGTATGGAATTGGGAATTTGATATCAAGGGTGATCACATATATAGAGTAGGAGGTTCTCACTAAACTGACTTAGCAGGATTCCTGCTAAAACTGAGCTATGCAGGCCTGAGAACAAGGCCCAAGGAGAAGTCCTAGCTGAGTAAAAGGCTTACAGAAAGCTGACTAAGTTTGGTCAAGGCAAGAGTCCTTGATACCCCTGCAGCCCCTGGCAACTCCAAATCTGTGTTCTGTCTTTATGCATTTGCCTACTCTGGAAATGTCATTAATTGTAATCGCAATACGTGGCTTTTCTGTCTGGCTTCTTTCACTTAACATAACGTTTTCAAGGCCCATCCATGTCGTAGCATCTATCAGTACTTCATTTCTTTTTATTGCAAAATAATATTCCATATTTTATGTATTCATTCATTAGTTATTGGGCATTTTGAGTGTTTCAACTTTGGGACTATTATGAATACTGATGAATGAACATTTGTGTGCAGGTTTCCTGTGGACATCTGCTTTTATTTCTCATATGTACTACCCAGGAATTGAATTGCTGGGTTATATGGTAACTCTGTGTTTCATTGATCTGTTTAACTGTTTTTTTGGATTCTATATTGTTTATTTCTGCCATAATCTTTATTATTTCTCTTCTTCTGCTGGGTTGGGTGATCTTGCTGCTCTCTTTCTAGTTCCTTTAGGTGCACTGTTAGATTTTGTATTTGTGCTTTTTCTAGTTTCTTGAAATATCCTGGAGTGCAATATATTTTCCTCTTAGGATTGCCTTTGCTGCATCCCAAAGAGTTTGGATTGTTGTATTTTCATTTTCATTTGTTTCCATATGTTTTTTAAATTTCTTCTCTAATTGCCTGGTTGACCCATTTGTTCTTTAACCTCCATGTTTTTGGAGGTTTTCCAGACTTTTTCCTGTGATAGATTTCAAGTTTCATAGCATTGTGATCTGAAAGTGTGCATGGTATGATCTCAATTCTTTTATATTTATTGAGGGCTGCTTTATGACCCGGTATGTGATCTATCTTGCAGAATGTACCATGTCCACTCTAGAAGAAGGTGAATTCCATACCCTCAGGATGTAGAGTTCTAAATATATCTGTCAAGTCCATCTGGTATAAGGTGTTGTTCAGGTCCATTGTTTCTTAGTGATTTTCTGTCTAGTTGATCTATCCATTGCTATAAGTGGAGTATTAAAGTCCCCTGCTATTAGCACATTCTTATTCATAAGATTGTTTCTGTTGGTGATTAATTGTTTTATGGATTTGGGTTCTCCCGAATAAGATGCATAGAAATTTATAATTGTTAGCTCTTTCTGATGGATAGACCCTGTAATTATTATATAATGCCCTTCTTCATCCCTTGTTACTGCCTTAACTTTACAGTCCAGTTTGTCTGATATAAGTATAGCTACTCCAGCTTTCTTTTGACTTCCAGTAGCATAATAGATATTTCTCCATCCCCTCACTTGCAATCTGAAGGTGTCCTCAGGTCTAAAATGAGTCTCCTGTAGACAGCAAATAGATGGATTTTGGGGTTTTTTTTTATCCATTCTGCTACCCTATGTCTTTTGATTGCAGCATTTAGTCCATTTACATTCAGTGTTATTATTGAAAAATATAGGTTTAGAGTCATTGTGTTATCTGTAGGATTCATGCTTCTACTAGTGTCTCTGGTACCTTGTGTTCATTGCAACATTTCCCTCGTAGAGTCCCCCTCAGGATTTCTTGTAGGGTTGGTTTATTGGTAGTGAATTCCTTCAATTTTTGTTTCTTTGAGAAAACCTTTATCTATCCTTCTATTCTGAATGGCGGACTTGCTGGATAGAGGATTCTTGGTTGCATTTTTTTTCTGTTCATCACATTGAAGATTTCCTGCCATTCATTTCTGGCCTGCCAAGTTTCAGTAGACAGGTGTGCTACTACCCTGATGTGTCTCACTTTGTATGTTAGGGCCATTTTATCCTTAGCTTCTTTCAGAATTCTCTCTTTGTCCTTCTATTTTGCCAGTTTCACTATGATATGTAGTGCAGAAGATCGATTCAAGTTAGTCTGAGGGGAGTTCTCTGTGTCTCATGGATTTCAGTGTTTGTTTGCTTCCCCAAATTGGGGAAGTTCTTGGCTATAATTTGTTCAAGTATCTCTTGAGCCCCTTTCTCTCTCTCCTCTTCTTCTAGAATTCCTATGATACAGATATTGTTCCATGTGATCTTATTACTCAGTTCTCGAATTCTCCTTTGTGCTCCTGGATCAGTTTATCTCTCTTTTTCTTGGCTCCCTCTTTTTCTATAATTGTGTCTTCTAATACTCTTATTCTCCTCTCTGCCTCTTCAATCCCTGCAGTCTCTGCCTCCATTTTATTATGTACCTTATTTGTAGCATGTTTTGATTCATCACAACTATTTTTAAGCTCCATAGTCTTTGTAGCTATAGTTTCTCTGATGGCTTCCATGCCTTTCTCAAGCCCAGTGATTGATTTTATGATTATTCTTCTAAATTCTTGTTCAGTTATGTTGCTTATATCTGTTTCAAGCAGTTCTTCAGCTGTCATTTCTTCCTAGAATTTCTTTAGAGGAGAGTTCTTCCATTTCATCATTTTGACTAGCTTTCTTTTCTTTTCAGTTTTAAAATCTTGTTATGCACTCTACCTGTGAGTACTGCAATATTAAAGAAAGCTCATTGACTCTCCAGGGCCTCTCTGTTCAAGAAGTGTTCTTTTAATGGTGTCTCTTGGTCCTTCTTGTTGAGACTTTGGTTATTTTATTTCCCTACTTGTAGTGGTATTTGGGACTCTCCACCATGTGTACTTTGGCTTGATTCTTGAGGTAACACTGGAAAGGAAAACAGACAAACACACAGGAAACAAAGGCACGTAAACGCACAGACAAATCCAACAAATAAACAAATGGAAAGGGGGGAAACAAAGAAAAAGAAAGAAAAAACCAAAAGACAGTCTAAAAGCATAAAACCAAAATTCTCAGCTATAAATAAAAAGCAGGATGTATGAAGTGCTGATATAAGAGCATATACAAAGAGAGAAATAACAGGGTGGGAGAAAGCAAAATTGCAAAATGACCAGGCAAAGAGACTAAGAGGCTTAATTCAGAGAGAGAAAGAGGAGAATATGGTACGTGGCAAGGAGAAAGAAACGACGATAAAGTTACCCAAAGAAACCATATAGTCTGATTATTCCAGAGAGAGAGAGAGAGAGAGAGAAGGAATGTAACGATGGATGTGTAGAATATGCATCTAGAGAATGGATTAAATGTGACTGTTTAAGCAAACCAATGACCAGAGTGCCCAGTCCAGTGGAGCTGAGGAATAAGAATGAGATAATCGAGGGGAGGAGGCAAGATGGCAGAGAAGAAGGGAGCTCTGTATATTTAACTCACCCCCATCTCTCAGACAGAGAAGGCCTGAAGCCATAGGAACCCTTACAGAATCCAGAAGTTTGGGAGGAAAAGGAGACAGAGTCTGCTGGGAAAAACTTACAGTGGCTACCTCAAAAATCAAGCCAAAGTACACTTGGTGGAGATTCCAAAATACCACTACAAGTAGGAAAATAAAATATCCAAGGTCTCAACAAGAGAGACAAAGCAACACCATTCAAAGAACACTTTATGAATGGACATGCCCTGGACAGTTAAAGAGCCTTCTTTAGTAGAGCAGCACTCGCAGGTGCAGAGTGCATAACATGCTTTTAAAACTAGCAAGAGATAGAAAGCTAACCAAAATGACGAAACGGAAGAACTCTTCTCCAAAAAAATTCCAGGAAGAAATGACAGCTAAAGAACTGCTCAAAGAGATATAAGCAACATAACTGAACAAGAATTTAGAACAATAGTCATAAAATTAATCGCTGGGCTTGAAAAAAGGCATGGAAGACATCAGAGAAACTATTGCTACAAAGACCATGGAGCTTACAAATAGTTGTGATGAATTTAAAAATGCTATAAATGAGATGCAAAATAAAATTGAGGTGTCCAATGCACGGACTGAAGAAGCATAAAGAAGAATAAGTGATTTAGAAGACACAATTATTAAAAAAAAAAAAAAAAACAGGAAGGTGAGAAAAAGAGACATAAACTGATCCAAAACACAAAAGGAGAGTTCGAGAGCTCAGCGATACAATGAAATGGAATAATATCCATATCATAGGAATTCCAGAAGAGGAAAAGAGAGGCAAAAGCGCTGAAGGAGTCCTTGAACAAATTATAGCAGAGAACTTCCCCAATCTGGGGAAGGAAACAGACATTGAAATCCAAGAGTCGCAGAGAACTCCCCTCAGATATAACTTGAATCGATCTTCCACACGACATATCATAGTGAAACTGGCTAAATATAAGGACAAAGAGAATTCTGAAAGCAGCTAGGGAGAAAAGGACCTTAACATACAAAGGGAAACCTATCAGAGTGGTGACAGACCTATCTACTGAAACTGACATACCAGAGAGGAATGGCAGGAAATCATCAATGTGATGAACAGAAAAATATGCAGCCGAGAATCATCTATCCAGCAAGTGTGTCATTAAGAATAGAAAGAGAGATAAAAGCCTTTCCAAATAAACAAAAATGGAAAGAATTTGTCACCACTAAACCAGCCCTACAGGAAATCCTGAGGGGGACTCTATGAGGGAAGTGTTGCAAGGAACGCAAAATACCAGAGACACGACAACAAGCATGAATCCCACAATGGACACGATGATTCTAAGCCCGTATTTTGCAATAATAACACTGAATGTAAATGGACTTAATGCCCCAATCAAAAGATATAGGGTAACAGGATGGATAAAAAAACAAAATCTATCTATTTGCTGTCTACAAGAAACTCATTTTAGACTGGAGGACACCTTCAGATTGAAAGGAAGGGTATGGATAAATATGTATCATGCTACAAGAGGTCAAAAGAAAGCTGGAGTAGCTATACTTATATCAGACAAACTGAACTTTAAAGTAAAGACAGAAACAAGGGATGAAGAAGGGCATTATATAATAATTAAAGGGTCTATCCATCAGGAAGAGCTAACAAGTATAAATGTTTACGCACCAAATATGGAAGCACGTAAATCCATAAAACAATTAATCACAAACAGAAACATTCTTATCGATAAGAACGTGCTAATAGCCGGGACTTTAATACTCCACTTATAGCAATGGACAGATCAACCTGAGAGAAAATCACTAAAGACACAATGGACTTAAGTTACACATTGGACCAGATGGATTTGACAGATATATTTAGAACTCTACATCCTGAGGCTATGGAATTCACTTTCTTCTCAAGTGTGCATGGCACATTCTCCAAGATAGATCACATACTGGGACATAAAGCAGCCCTCAATAAACATAAAAGAATTGAGATCATACCATGCACACTTCCAGATCACAATGCTAAAAAACTTGAAAAAGGCTGGAAAACCGTCAAAAGCATGGCAGTTAAAGAACACCCTCCTAAAGAACGAATGGGCCAATCAGGCAATTAGAGAAGAAATTTTAAAATATATGGAAATAAATGAAAATGAAAATACAACAATCCAAACTCTATGGGATGCGGCAAAGGCAGTCCTAAGAGGAAAGTACATTGCACTCCAAGCCTATTCCAAGAAATTTAAAAAAGCGCAAGTACAGTCTCTAACAGCACACCTAAAGGAACTAGAAAGAGAGCAACAAGAGCACCCCACACCCAGTAGGATAAGGGAAATAATAAAACTCAGGGCAGAAATAAACAAGATAGAAACCAAAGAACAGTTGAACAGATCAATGAAACCAAGACTTGGTTTTTTTGAAAAAATAAACAAAATTGACAAACCTCTAGCCAGGCTTCTCAAAAAAAAAAAAAAAAAAAAAAAGAGAGAGCACTCAAATAGACAAACTCATGAATGAAAATGGACTTATTACAATGAATCCCTCAGAAATACAAGCAGTTATCAGGGAATACTATGAAAAATTATGTGCCAACAAATTGGACGACTGAGAAGAAATGGACAAATTCCTAAACACACACTCACTATCAAAATTCACATGGGAAGAGACAGAAAATCTGAACAGACCCATAACTAGTAAATAAATTGAATCATTTATCAAAAGTTTCCCAACAAATAAGAGCCCTGGGCCAGATGGCTTCCCTGGGGAATTCTACCAGACGTTTAAAACAGAATTAATACCCATTCTTCTCAAGCTATTCCAAAATAGAAATCGAAGGAAAACACCCAGATTCATTTTATGAAGCCAGCATCACTTTGATTTCCTAGCCAGACCCAGCAAAAAAGAAAACTACACGCCAATATCCTTGATGAATACAGATGCAAAAATCCTCAGTAAGATACTTACAAATCGAATTCAACAGCAAATAAAAAAAATTATCCAACATGATCAAGTGGGATTCATTCCTGGGCTACAGGGCTGGTTCAATATTCACAAATCAGTCAATGTGGTACATCACATCAACAAAAGAAACGATAAAAACCGGGTGATCCTGTCAATAGATGCAGAAAAAGCATTTGACAAGATACAGCATCTCTTCTTAATAAAGACCCTAGAGAAAGTCGGGATAGAAGGAACTTATTTAACATCATAAAAGCCATCTATGAGAAGCCCCCAGCTAACATCATCCTCAATGGGGAAAAACTGAGAGCTTTCCCCCTGAGATCAGGAACACGACAGAGATGTCCACTCTCACCACTGTCGTTTAACATAGTGCTGGCAGTCCTACCATCAGCCATCAGACAACAAAAGGAAATCAAAGGCATCAGAATTGGCAAAGAAAAAGTCAAACTTTCACTTTTCACAGATGACATGATACTCTACATGGAAAACCCGACAGACTCCACCAGAAGCCTACTAGAACTGAACCATGAATTCAGCAAAGTTGCAGGATATAAAATCAGCGTACAAAATCGGTTGCATTTTTATACGCCAACAATGAAGCCGCAGAAAGAGAAATCGAGAAACTGATCCCATTCACAATTGCACAGAAAACCATAAAATACCTAGGAATAAACCTAACCAAAGATATAAGAGATCTGTATGATGAAAACTATAGAAAACGTACAAAGGAAATTGAAAAAGACACAAAGAAATGGAAAAAGTCCATGCTCATGGATTGGAAGAATAAATATTGTTAAAATGTCATTACTACCCAAAGCAATGTACATATTCAATGCAATCCCAATCAAAATTGCACCAGCATTCTTCTCAAAACTAGAACAAACTATCCTAAAATTTGTATGGAACCACAAAAGACCCCGAATATCCAAAGTAATATTGAAGAAGAAAACCAAAACGGGAGGCATCACCATCCCAGACTTTAGCCTATACTACAAAGCTGTAATCAGCTAGACAGTATGGTATTGGCACAAAAACAGACACATAGACCAATGGACTAGAATAGAGAACTCAGAATTGGACCCACAAATGCACAGCCAAGTAATCTTTGACAAAGCTGGAAAGAGTATCCAATGGAAAAAAGACAGCCTCTTTAACAGATGGTGCTGGGAGAACTGGACAGCAACATGCAGAAGAATGAAACTAGATCATTTTCTCACACCATACCCAAAAATAAACTCAAATTGGATAAAGGACCTGAATGTGAGACAGGAAACCATTAAAACCCTAGAGGAGAAAGCAGAAAACAACCTCCTTGACCTCCACCGCAGCAATTTCTTACTTGACACATCCCCAAAGGCAAGGGAATCAAGAGCAAAAATGAACTATTGGGACCTTATCAAGATTAAAAGCTTCTGCACGGCAAAGGAAACAATCCATAAAACTAATAGGCAACCGACAGAATGGGAAAAGATAGTTGCAAATGACATATCAGATAAAGGACTAGTTTCCAAAATCTATAAGGAACTCACCAAACTCCACACCCGAAAAACAAATAATCCAGTGAAGAAATGGGCAGAAGACATGAACAGACACTTCTCCAAGAGGACATCCAGATGGCCAACTGTCACATGAAACAATGCTCAGCATCCCTCCTCATCAGGGAAATACACATCAAAACCACACTGAAGTACCACCTCACGCCAGTCAGAGTGGCTAAAATGAGGAAATCAGAGGACTCTAGCTGCTGGCGAGGATGTGGAGAAACGGGCACCCTCCTACACTGTTGGTGGGAATAGAAACTATTGAAGCCCCTCTGGAAAACAGTGTGGAGGTTCCTCAAAAAATTAACTCTAGAACTCCCCTATGACCCAGCAATAGCACTGCTAGGAATTTACCCAAGGGATACAGGAGTGCTGATGCACAGGGTCACGTTCATAGCAGCACTCTCCACAATAGCTAAAACATGGAAAGAGCCTAAGTGTCCATCAACAGATGAATGGATCAAGAAGATGTGGTTTATCTATACCATGGAATACTACATGGCAATGAGAAGGAATGAAATCTGGCCATGTGTAGCAACATGGGTGGACCTTGAGGGTGTTATGCTGAGCGAAATAAGTCAGGCAGAGAAGGACGGATACCATATGTTTGCATGTATAGGAGGATTAGGAGGAACTTAATGGAAGACCATGGGGGAGAAGAAGGGGAAAGATAGTGGGGGAGAGGGAGGGAGGCAAACCATGAGAGACTCTTGAATGCTGAGAACAATCTAAGGGCTGATGGGAGTGGGGGAGAGGAGAAGAGGGGTGATGGGCATGGAAGAGGGCACTTGTGGGGATGACCACTCGGTGTTATATGGAAACCAACTTGACAAGAAACTATTAAAAAGTGAATGAGATAATGGAAAATATATCTGATTAGAAAGAATTGATCTAGATTTAATCACGGTAATGCATCAATGTTGGTCTTGCCCCCCGCTCTGTTTTAAAAAAAAGAGAAAAAAAAGCAGCTCTCTTCCCAGGATAGGCGTGGTTGGTGTAGGCAGGTCTCGCCTCTGCTGCGGTCCCAGTGCTGCTCCCTGAGGCCCTGCCTTGGTAGTTGTGGGGAGAAAAATGGCAGCTCCCCAGTCCCTTCTCAAACCAAGCGTTGCAAATCACTCTTTTGGGTCCAGTTTCCCTGTGCCGCGAGCATATCCAATGTAGGCCGTGTTCTATGTTCCAAGCCCTGCTTCATTTCCAGATCTTAGTCCATGCACTTTATTGATACCGCCTGGAATGTAATCCCCTAGGACGGGCTGCTTCCCAGCTGGGGATCAAGCCAGGAGAGCATCAGAGCAGTTTCTCCTGGAGCCGCCTAGGATCGGGGCACCAAGCCCAAAGACAGCACCACAGCTAGTGCTAGGATCACTCTCTGAATGCCCTGCAGTTAGAGATGGGATGATATGATCCCTCTCTGTCGTGGGCTGAGGTCTTTCTCTTCTCCAGGGACAGTTCTATGAGCAGTTTTAGCCACTCTTTCTCTTCCCCTCGTCTCTCCGTGGCTATCCATGGAGGGGGCTCCCTCCCCTCCGTGTCTCCGGGTCCTGGTCCATTTTTATCTTCCCCAGTTTGCAATCACGCACCTATGAGACTGTCTTCTTAGTGGACTCTGTCTCTTTTCCTCTCAGACTCCTGTGGTTCAGTGTCTTATGGCTTCAGGCCTTCTCTGTTTGAGAGATGCAAGCGAGGAAAATGTACGGAGCTCCCTACTTCTCCGCCATCTTGCCTCCCTTTATATCATTTATTTCTGCTCTAAACTTTATTATTTCTCTTCTTCTGCTTGCTTTAGGCTTTGTTTGTTGCTCTTTTTCTAGCTCTTTTACGTGTAAAGTTAGGTCGTTTATTTGCGATTTTTCTTGTACCTTGAGGTAGGCCTGTATTGCTATATACTTCCCTCTTGGAACTGCTTTTTGCTGCATTCCAAAGGTTTAGGACCTTCATGTTTTTATTTTCATTTGTTTCCATGGTTTTTTTTTTCTTGTTTCTTCTTTAATTTCCTGGTTGACCCATTTATTCCTTAGGAGAATGTTCTTTAACCTCCATGTATTTGTGGTCTTTCCAAATTTTTTCTTCTGGTTGTCTTCAAGTTTCATAGCATTGTGGTCAGAAAAGATGCAATTTTTTATGATCTCAATCTTTTTGTGCTTGGTGAGGTCTGATTTGTGACCTAGTATGTGTTGTATTCTGGAGAATGTCCCATGTGCACTTCAGAAGAAAGTGTATTCATTCTGCTGCTTTAGGATGAAATGTTCTGAATATACCTGTTAAGTCCATCTCTTCCAGTGTGTTATTGAAAGCCATTGTTTCCTTGTTGATTTTCCACTTACATTATCTGTCCATTAATGTAAGGGAAGGGTGTTAAAGTCCCCTTCTATTATGGTATTATTATCAATGAGCTGGTTCATGTTTGTTATTAATTGTTTTATATATTTGGGTGTTCAATGATGGGGGCATAAATATTTACAATTTTTTTGGATATAATGCCCTTATTCATCTCTTGTTACAGTTTATTCCAGCTTTCTCTTGACATCCACGTGCATGATAAATGTTTCTCCATTCCCTCACTTACAATCTGCAGTTGTCTTTAGGTCTAAAATGAGCCTCTTGTAGGCAACATGTAGATGGGTCTTGCTTTTTATTCATTCTGACACCCTATGTCTTTTAAGTTTATTTATTTATTTTGAGACAGAGAGAGAGGGAGAGAGAGAGAGAGAGTGCATAGGGGTGGCAGAGAGAAAGAGAGAGAGCGGAGAGGGAGAATCCGAAGCAGGCTTCATGCTGTCAGCACAAAGCCCAGTGCAGAACCTGATCCCACAAACCATGAGATGACCTGAGCCAAAATCTAGAGCCAGGTCCTTAACTGACTGAGTCACCCACACACTCCTACCCTATGTCTTTCGATTGAAGCATTTAGTTCTTTTACATTGAGAATAATTATTGATAGATATGTATTTAGTGCCATTTTATTCTTTGTTTTGTCATTGTTTCTGGAGGTTTTCTCTGTTCCTTTCTAGCCTTTGTTGCTTTTGGTCTCCTTCTCACTCAGTGAGTCCCCTTTAATATTTCTTGCAGGGCTGGTTTAGTGGTCATGAACTCCTTTAGTTTTTGTTTGTCTGGGAAATTCTTTGTCTCTCTCTATTCTGAATGATAGTCTTGGATAGAGTATTCTTGGCTGCAGATTTCTCCTATTCAGCACGTTGAATACATCATGCCCCTTTCTTCTGGCTTGCCAAGTTTCTGTGGTCAGACCTGCTGCTAGCCTTATGGGTCTTCCTTTGTAAGTTAGGGACTTCCTTTGTCTTGCTGCTTTCAGGATGTTTTTCTTTATCACTATATTTTGCAAATTTAACTGCAATATGTGTTGGTGTTGACCTGCTTTTGTTGGTTTTGATGGGACTTCTCTGTGCCTCCTGGATTTGGATTTGTATTTCCTTCCCCAGATTAAGGAATTTTTCAGCTATTATTTCTTCAAATACACATTCTGCTCCCTTTTATCTCTTCTTCTCCTGGTATTCCTATGATACAAATTGATGTAGTCACTGAGTTCCCTAAGTCTACTGTCAAGATCCATCATTCTTTTTTGTCTCTTTTGTTAAACTTAATTATTTTCTATAATTCTATCTTCTATATCATTTATTCATTCCTCTGCTTCTTCCATCCTTGTGGTCATTACATCCAGTTGGTTTTGAATCTCAGATACTGCATTTTTCATTTCTGCCTGATTGTTTTTTAGCTCTTTTATCTCTGCTGTAAGGGTCTCCCTTATGTATTCCATGCTTTTCTCAAGCCCAGAGAGTGTCCTTATAATTGTTCCTTTAAATTCTGCATCAGGCATATTACTTATATCTGTCTCAATTAGTTCTCTGGCCATGATTTTCTCTTGTTCTTTCTTTTTGCATGAATTCCTCTATTTGGCATTTTGTCTACATCTGTCTTCTATGTGTTAGAAAATCTTGTTGTGCTTTCTGTTCCTGTAAGTAATTGCTTTATGAAGGAGAGATCATCGGGGTGTCTGGGTGGCTCAGTTGGTTACGTGTACAAATTCAGCTCAGGTCATGGTCTCACAGATTGTGGGTTCGAGCCCCACATCAGGTTCTGGTTGACAGCTCAGAGCTTGAAAGCCTGCTTTGGATTCTGTGCCTCCTCTCTCTGATCCTCTCCTGCTCACACTCTGTCTCTCTTTCTTTCTCTCTCAAAAATAAAGAAACATTAAAAAAATTTTAATAATTTTTTTTAAAAGGAGAGATCATCAAATGTCCAGGGCCTGGAGCTTCAGGAAGTTTCTCTGGTGTGTGCTGCATGGACCCTGCTGTTGTGTTTGGGCTCCTCTATCTCTCAGGTCAACCACTGCAGAGGCTCTCCTTGCTTTTAATGGACAGTGTTTGGACCTTAGCTAGAGTGTGGTGAGTTTAAGTAGGTGCGTTCGGGTCTGTTTGTTAAATGAAACCTGATGCTATTTTCACTAGAACTGAAGCATTGCAGAACTCTATGGTCAGTAGACTTGGTTCCTGCAGGGGTTCATGCTGGTCTTCGGGGGAAGGAGACTGCTGCACTGGTCCTTAAGCACACTTGCTTGAGAAAAGAAGTACCAGCAGAATGCAGAGGGATGGGATATGGTATAAGCAGGTTAGGCAGCCAATGTTAATGCTCTGCTGTTTGCCAAATTTTGTTTCTGATGAGGGCAGGAGAAGGAAATGTCACCACCCATATCCTTTGTTCCCAGAGAGGGGAGTCCATGCTTGCTGCTCTCAGGGAAACCCTCCAAGAAGAGTGAGTAGTTTCCCTTCATGCATACTAGCCGTTTTTCAGATCACTGTTTTCACACTGTCTGTGTCTGGATTGCTTGCCTGCCTGAGCAGTGCAGTGCACTCTGGGCTCTACCATAGCCAAGCCTGCTGACTTCTAAAACTCCAAACTTAAGGGACCTGGTGTGGAGGACCCCTGTATTGGTCTTCTGGGTACGGGTCTTGCCATGCTCGGAGTAATGCTGCTTTGACCCAGAAGGATTGTTGAACCAGAGTATACAAGTGTGGGATTTGGAGCAAAGCAGGCTAAACATCCAGTGCCTGGGTTGGCTGCCCTCAGAAGGTGTCTCTGCACCTATGCTGAGGAGCGGGGGAAGGAAATGGCACCCGCAGGCTCCTTTGTCCCAGGAAAAGTATTACTACCTCTCACAGATTCACCCCAAGAAGAGGAAACAGTCTCACCTTGTGCACCTTAAGCAATCCTCAGATCATGCTGTCTGCTCCAGGGTTGCTTGGATGTCTTTTTTCCAGGAGTAGGGCAGCACCCTCAGGTCTCTATCTCAGCCAAGCCCACAGATCTCCAAAATTCTACTTCTTACACCCTCCTGATTGCAAAAACTAACGAAAATCAGCCCCTCTTGTTTTCCCAGTCAATGGCTTTGGGGAAGGGTTCTCCATGTGTGTATATCCCTGTGAGTTCCACTCTCTCTTGCCTTTCTCCATAATCAGGATTCCCTCCCCTCCACAACACCCATGATCGGATTCTCCCCCAAAACACATCTTTGCACTTCCTACCTTGCTCTTCTCTCCCTCTAGTTGTGCAGTTTGTTCTATCAGTCCTCAGGTCAATTTCTTGGGTATGCGGAATGATTTGCTAGTTACCTAGATGTGTTTGAGGGATGAGGCAAACCTACTGTCTTCCTACTACACCACCATTTTAGCTCCCCTCTCCATATATCATCTTTTTGTTATCCATTCATCTATTGATGGACACTTGGCTAATGTAAATAATGCTGCAATAAACAGTGGTGCATATATCTTTTTGATTGATGTTTTCATTTTTTTTGGGGGGGGGGATAAATACCAGTAGTGGAATTACGGGATTATATGTAACTCCCTTAGGATTTTTACCTTCAGACTTGTCACTCTAAGCCTCCAGTAACTCATCAATTACAGTTCAGGTTTCCTATCATGGCACAGGCTTCCACAAAAGTTTCTGTTTCTTAGTTCCTACTCTGGTAGGTTGTGATTCCCTGTTTCCACCTGTCTATCTGACCTCACAATTTTGGAGACAGCAGTCTTCCCAGTGATCTCACTTCTCTAACAGATCTAAAAAGAGTTGTTGATTTTTCAGTTTCTTCATCTTTTTACTTGCTAAGATGGTGTGGTGACTTCTAAGCTCCTTATATACTTGACTGGAAACCAGAAATACTATACGTTAATTTAAAATATAAAATTTTTAAAAGAAAAAAATTCTCAGCTGCACTCATAGTCCAATGATGTCTCATTGCCTTTTGCAAATAATGGTGAAAGGCATGATTGGGCTTGAGACAAGAGTTACAAACTTGTAGTGATAGCCAATAAGCCCCGAATTTGTCGTATGTCCTTGAGCACTTGCTATTCAAGTACTTTAGGTACTTTGTCTACTGTTAACTAAACCCAAAAGTCAGTGGCATCAGAACTATTTTTGCAATAATTAATCCTGGCTCCCATCACCAGAATTTCTGACTTAGGAGGTCTGAGTTAGGACCGAGGATTTCTTTGCTTGTTTTGTATTTCTTTTTTTTTTTTTTTGGCTGTTGTTTTTTGCTTCTCAGTCATTTTGATGAACAGCAAGATTTAAAAACTGCTACTCTAGATGTCTCAGAATTCTAGAATTCAAATTCCAATCCTTCAATGTGCATTTCTTCGATATGACCTGCAGGTGGTGCTGCTGTGGTATCTCAATATTACTTAGACCAAGAACTAAAAGGAAAAACAGGTTTAGGGAGGAAATTAACATAAATTTAGGGCCCTAGATCCAACAAGAATAAAAGATCTCATTATTTAGGTGACAGAAAAATAAAGGTTAACTCATACCAGTTATATAATTAATATAATACCTTATATTAACTCCCCCCGCTCCAGTGATTCTGAAATGACATTTTTAACCCTTCTAACTCAAATGAGGCTATAGGTAGGTACTCAGCAGGTTCCGGTTTATAAATACCTGGGCTCCTTTTATAACAACATTGTCTTTAGCCACTGGAGACTTTGCATAACCAAAAATCTTCTCTCTTAATCTTTTACAAAACACAAAAAACAAAAAAAGCCAATGCCCATGGAGGAATCTGAAGATTTAATAAACCTCTGCCATAGATTTTATATGTGAATACTTGTGTCTGGGCTCCTGATTCAGAGCGTGAGTACATTCACTTTTCAAGGATGGGCATCCTGATTATAAGACCCAAAAGTCAGCTTAAGGTTTGATACAGGACTAGAATTTCCATCTCCTATTCTGAAAACACCTCTCAAGTAGGTGACGATTTACTTGGCAACGTGGATTATCTGGCCACAAGCTTGACCCAAAGATGATGCTGGAAGCACTAATAGATGAAGATCGGGATCTCAATTGCTCTAGGGAATGATAAGTTTATAGGTCTCAAGATAGGTATGCCTAAGGTCAAATAGGAACATGGTCAGGGGGTGATGGATTATATTACTTATCTCTGAGCTTCAAGGGTATAGATGCATCAGAAGCAAATGTTCTTCAATAAATCAGAGCTTCCCAACCTGTGTGCTACAACACAGATATTAATCCCCTCAGCATCAGCTGACCTGGTAGAACCTGAGGCAGCTGCAGCTTAGAGCAGCCAACTCTATGAGTAGTCTCCATTTAACCCATTGCATTATACAAATGTTATCATTTGCTATGTGCACTTTGGCAGGAGACAGATTAGGTGGGGGGTTTTTTTCACATAAATTCTGCCAGGACTAAGGAAAGCCTGGGCCAGGTCAGTAGTTGGGCCTACTAGACCCAATTCCCCAATACTCCCAATGACCAAGCATAATTTTTTTTAACTGGGTACCACTACCCTCTATACAGTTTCTCTGATAATCAGGACATCTCCTGACTCAATGTGAGGCAGAGATGAAATGAGGGTTATGGTTGAGCCTACCCTATTTTCTGCCACTAAAAGCTAGAATGTTGTCCAGATATCATTCAAGCCATGCAGCACAGTGTCCTCTTGTGGCCTTCTCACTAAGCTACTATCAACTAAGAATAACTCTCTCTCCAACCTGTACCCTTATGCACCATCTCCTCATCTGCCTCAGATGTATTCTACACCAGTCCTTATATCAGTGTGATTAAGAAATAAAGTCAAGTGAACAGCAGGCTCTTAACTCTAGGATGTCTAGGACTATGGCTAGTTCAATGGTCTAGGTTAGCTTGTCTCGGATAAGACTCCTTCTTGGAAGCACAGCCTCAGGGTAAGATTGTTCAAATATGGAGATGGGTCAGTAGAATGTGATGGAATAATGGCTTACTGACTTTTACCCATAGTAAAGGCAGAAAAGAGTGGTGTTGACATGTTTTGTCAAGGCATGGATGTATTGTGGCTAGAAATATAAAGTCTTTTCTGAGGGGGCTACCTGCTTAGGCATAAGGAGTAAACTATCTTTCTATTACAATAGTCCCCCCTTATCCACAGGAGATATGTTCCAAGCCTCCTAGTGGATGCCTGAAATCATGGAATAGTATTGAACCCTATATATACTATGGTTTTTTTTTCTATACATACCTATGATAAAGTTTAGTTTATTAATTAGGTACAGTAATGGATTAACAGCAATAATTAATAATAAAATATAACAATATACTGTTATTAAAGTAATGGGAATGTGGTCTCTCTCTCAAAATGCCTTATTGTACTATACTCACCCTTCTTGTGATGATGTGAGATAATAAAATGCCAACATGATGAGATGAAGTGAAGTGAATGACATAGGCATTGTAACTAGTAGCATTGGGCTACTAGTAACCTTCTGACCATATATCAAGAGGATCATCTGCTTCCAGGCCGCTCTTGACTGCAGGTAACTGAAACTGCAAAAGTGAAATCATGGATAAGAGAGGCCTACTGTAACTATCTGCCTCCCAACCATATCCCCTTAGGAGGTTAGTAGATCCGTGAAAAATGTCACTAACCCAGAAGGTCCATGGAAGTCTACAGCAACACAGACAAAGCCTGTTGCTGGAATCTCAAGGTCATTAGCTTGAGTCCAGGGATCATGAGGACTGCAAACACAAGGTGACCAGCTCTACCCTGGTCTTTCCTTTGGAGGAGAATGTAACCTCCCTCTATCACTCCAAATCTTCAATAGAGTCTGAAATGCACATTTAGCCTTTTGTGGTGAACTGTGTTGAATAAAGAGATAGGACTTCAAAGGGTGTGTCCTGTGCCCTGTTCTCCCATTCACTGAGGCCTGTGCAGAGGTATCGATATCAAATCAGAGGGAACTACAGTTCGGGACTTATAGGTGGTGACAGGGTGAAGCAAACGGAAATAGGAGCAAGGATAAGCATATGGAACAGAAAAGCAGTACTCAGGGTACAACTCAGTGTTAGACATGAGACAAACTTCCTTTCCCCCCTCAAAATATACCAGAGGGTATGATTCTTGAGAGAACTTTGATACTTGAGAAACAAACACCCATTATAATAATATTTTTTGGAAAATACTTAATGGTCTATAAACTTCGCAATGTAATAAATGTAAAATGAGACAAAATGGTGTATTATACTGTATACCATTTTGAAGTTAATCTATATCTACAACTATTTACCAATAGACAGATAAGGAGATATAAACTATACCAAAATGCAACAGGTGTAAACTTGTAGTAGAATATTGAGTAATTTTTATTGAAATCTTTATATATTTCTTATTTTAAATAATGGTTTTATTGATATATAATTCACATACCATAGAATTCACCAGTTTAAAGTGCACAATTCAGTGTTTTTTAATATGTTCACAAAGCTATGCAATCATTACAATAATACATTTTAATACCTTTTCATTCCCTCCAAAAGAAGACCCATACTCATTAGCAATCACTCCCAAGCTACCATTAATCAACTTTCTGTCTTGTTTCTAGGGATTTCCTTTTCTGGACAATTCATATAAATGGGCGTACAATATGAGGCCTTTGTCAACAGACACATGAAACGATGCTCAGCATCCCTCCTCATCAGGGAAATACAAATCAAAACCACACTGAGATACCACCTCACACCAGTCAGAGTGGCTAAAATGAGCAAATCAGAGAACTCTAGATGCTGGCGAGGATGTGGAGAAATGGGCACCCTCCTACACTGTTGGTGGGAATGGAAACTGGTACAGCCCCTCTGGAAAACAGTGTGGAGGTTCCTCAGGAAACTAACACTAGAACTCCCCTAGGACCCAGCAATAGCACTGCTAGGAATTTACCCAAGGGATACAGAAATGCTGAGGCATAGGAGCACATGTACCCCAATGTTCATAGCAGCACTCTCCACAATAGCTAAAACATGGAAAGAGCCTAAGTGTCCATCAATGGATGAATGGATCAAGAAGATGTGGTTTATCTATACCATGGAATACTACATGGCAATGAGAAACAATGAAATCTGGCCATGTGTAGCAACATGGATGGACCTTGAGGGTGTTATGCTGAGCGAAATAAGTCAGGCAGAGAAGGACAAATATCATATGTTTGCACGTATAGGAGGATTAGGAGGAACTTGACGGAGGAACAAGGGGGAGAAGAAGGGCGGACATGGTGGGGGAAAGGGAGAGAGGCAAACCATGAGAGACTCTTGAATGCTGACAAAAACTGAGGACTGATGGATGTGGGGGGGAGGGGGGATGGGCATGGAGGAGGGCACTTGTGGGGATGAGCACTGGGTGTTATGTGGAAACTAATTTGACAATAAACTATTTGTAAAAAAAAAAATATGAGGCCTTTGTAATTTGTTTCTTTCTCTTAGCATAATGTTGTCAAGTTTCATGCATGTTGTACCATGTGTCAGTAATTTATCACATTTTTTTAATATTTAATTTTTAAGTATTCTCTACACCCAACATGGTGCTCAAACTCACAACTCCAAGATCAAGAATTGCATGCTCCACCAACTGAGCCAGCCAGGTTGTCCTATCCCTTTTTATGGCCAAGTCATATTTCATTTTAAAGATATACCACTTTTGTTCCTCCATTCATCCGTTGATGGACATTTGGATTGTTTATACTATTTGGTTATTATGAATAATGCTATTATAAATATTAGTATACAGTCTTTGTTTGGACATATGTGTTTATTTCTCTTAGATAGGAATTGTTGGATTTGATGGTAACTCTATGTTTAATTTTTTGAGAAACTGCCAGACATTTTTTTTCAAAGTTTTTATTATGAATATCTACTGCTTTTATGATGATAAAAAAAATTCTCAGTAGACAGAAGAAACCAGAAAAGCTTCTGGTTTCTACTACATATTAATTGACTCGGAAATTCATTCCGAGCTTATCTTGCCATCTTCTTCACACATTTCCCTTTGTCTGACCCCTAGTTTGTGTCCTACTGGTATTGTACCTAAATGAAGGCCATTATGCCTGCAGCAAAGGAGGGGGTGCCAACGGCCCTCAGGTTTGAATGTATGCTTGCTGAGCTCAAAGGACAACAACAAACAGACCCATGTGACTGTAGTAGAACAAGCAAACAAGTGACAGTGATAGATGAAGTCAGAGAGGAAATGGTGTCAGTCAAGGAAGGCCTCTCTGACAAGGTAGTATTTGAGCAGATGTCCGGACGAAAGCGTTCTAGCCAAAGGGAACACTCAGCACAAAGGCCCTGTGGTAGGAGCATGTTTGGCTTGCTTAAGAAATAGCCAAGGAAGTGGGGTATGCATGAAAGTGAGAGCTGCGGAAGGCAGAGAAAAGCATAGGGTGGAGCAGATATTGTAGGGCCTCAAAGGTCATTGAGAGGGTATTTACTTTCAGAGAAATAGGGAGCAATGGGAGAGTTTTAATGAAAGAAAATGATCTGACTTATCTTTTAGAAGAATCCCTCTGACTGCTGTGAGAGGGGAGGCTGCAGAGGTGAGCAGGGGCTCTTTAATTACCCTGACTTTCTGAACCAACTCTAAGGAACTCTAAGCTTTGCAATGGTATGTACAGGGTATGTACAGATATATCAGCCAGAGTTTGTGGGGTTTTTTTACTAACTTAAAGTAAATTACAGTGTCTCCTAGTTAATACCCTCCAGTATCTTCCAGTCATATTGAGTAAATTCCTGTACCCTTGCCTGGTGACTTCTTTGTCCTCCTCACCTCCTACTGTCCCCCTTCCTCTCTCTGCTCCAGCCACATTGGACTGCCTTCCGAGGTGCCCTTCTCCCATATTCATCAGGTTTATTCCTGCCTCAAGGCCATTGCACTTATTCCTTCTGATGGAATGCTCTTCTCTAAGCTCTTCCAATGGTTTACTTCTTCTTATTATTCATATCTCAGCCAAAATGTCACCTTTCCAGAGAGGTCTTCCCTGACCTCTCACTATAAAGTAGCCCCCAGGGCACTCTGTACCACAGCATCCAATTTTCTTCCTTCTCAGAACTTATCTATCTTTTTAATTATATTGACTATTACAACTTACTGTCTAACTTCATCACTGAAATGTGAGCTCCATGAGGATAGAGACTTTATCTTATTCAGTGCTGTATTCCCAAGAACCTAGGACAGTATTGGTAAATAGTAAACAATTAATAAATGCTTGCTGAACAGATGAATGTACGAAAATCAAGCCTTTCTCCTCTTGATTTCTCTACTGTTGTAGAGATAAATTAGGCTTCTTGGAAGAAAATGTACAAAAAGCAAAGGAGGCTAAAAATAAAACAAAGAAAGAAAATGCAAAAAGTATAGCAGAGTTTTACAATAAAGCATGAGTCACTGAAAGAGTTAGTCAGACTGCATCTACCTGAAACCAACAGTTAACATCATATTTAATGGTGAAAGACTGAAAGCTTCCTGCTAAAACCAAGAAGAAGACATCAATGTCCACTCTTGCCAATTCTTTTCAACACCGTAGTGTAAGTTCTAGGGAAATTAGGCAAGAAAACAGAATAAAAGACATGCAGGTTGGAAAAAAAAAGTAAAACTACTTCTATTGGCAGATGACATGACCTTGTATATAAAAAATCCCAAAGAATCCGCTAAAAACTATCAAACCAATAAACAAGTTGAGCAAGTTTGTAGGCAACTCCAGGGCAAGAAGGGCTGGTAAATGGGGTTCCCTGCCCCTCCAAAAACTGATGGGATAACCCACACACTCCCTCAGATACCATTTTCATGAAATAAGCAGTCTGGACAAAGACACTTTATGCCTTCCTGTAAACTTCCCAACTGCCCCATCTCCATCATCCCTTTGTGAAAAGATTGAAGGATTATATTCTCATATCCTGTGTGCCCTGTTAGCTGTGCCAGCTGGCCTACTCTGTAGTCAGAGTATAGTTATCTGAGGATAAGGAATCAAGACTCTATAATGTATCTTTTCCTAAGCTTTTGTGTTTTTTTTTCTCTCTCTCCCTCCCTCTCTCTGGTTTGTTTTTCACTTGGTTTCCTAGCAAATTTCCTTTTGAAAAATTCCAATATTGTCTCATCTGAACTGAAGGAAATAGGATTTGTCTACATCTCAGCTGCTGCAGGGCCAACCTGGGAGGTTGGAGGTCCCTTGAGGCCAGGTGTTGGGGTGGCTGCAGCCAGCACAGCTGGAGATGCAGGGGAGGGTTGGAGCTGTGCAGATTTGTGGGTTGTTGTTGTTGTTGTTGTTGTTGTTGTTTTTGGATGATGGCTTAAGATACGGAAATGATAGGCTTTTGGCTAAGGATCGAGTGCATCTCAGTAGGGAAGAATGTGATTGCCTGGAGACTTGCCGATCTGATCAAGATGACTTTAACTGGAAATGCGGGTGGGGTACAAAACATGCCCATACCAGACCATAAGGACAGATAGTATAGACAACAGCAGGCATGTCAGCAACAGAAAAATAATAGTGAGAGACACCCAGTCATTTGTAGAAGAAAGTGACTGGGAAGGAAATTGGGAATGGCACTTCTAGCTTCAACTGTCAATATGCCAGTGTGAAAAGTGAGAGCAGAAAACAAAACAAATTGGGATTTTTTAATACAAAGAAGTAAAAAAAAAATCAAAGATATAACCAAGACTTCGAATAAAGGGATTCACAACTGAAATATACTCATGGGCACTTCTAAAGACACAAACCTGGTAGAAGAATTCTGGTTACCCACCAGGAAGAAAGTGGTCTTTTGCCCACCTGTTCTGACTTTGTGGCATCCTAAGGGTCAGGTTAAGAATAGGGAATCAGGGGGTGAAGTACTAAGGGAAACCCAAGAATTGTGGAAATTCACCTTTTGCTCACTTGATTAGTGATAGGGCAGTGAACACGTCAGACAAGATTCCTGTTCTCATGGAACTGGCATTGAGGGTAAGTAGACAATAAACACATGAAAAAGTAAATTAACAAACTTGAGATAGTGAAAAGTTCACAGGAAAATTGATAGTGAAAGACAGAGAAGAACTATTATAGTTTGGGTGGCCGCGGATGTCTTATCTGCAGAGGTGACTTTTGAACTAAGATCAAAAAAGGGGATAAACCATGCAAACATCTGAGGGAAGAGCATGCAAGCAGAGAAAACAGCAAAGGCATGACAAGCTTGGCCTGTTGGAGAAAATGGAAGATGGCTATTATCTCAGTTTTAGTTCTCCCAGATGCAGACCCTGAGACAAGAATTTAGGTATAGGTAGTTTATTGGGAGCTGTGGGGAATTCCAGTAGATCAGTGAGAAAATGACATAGGGAAAGAAAGGCAGCTGGTAAAAGATATGTTAATAAGCCAGCTACGAAGTGGGTAACAGTCCTAATACCTCAGCGAAACACTTGGAAATGGGCACAACATGTCTTAGAATTAAGTCCACTTAAGGAATAAGAGAGTTGAAGTACTTATGCTCCAACTCCCAGAGTCATTGCTTGATTGCTGTTCTCCATGAACAGAGTGACCTTCCAAATCTCCAGAAAAAGCAGCCAGGCTCAAAGATGCAGACATTGGTCAATGGAAAGTACAAGTGCACTGAAAGGACAGATCTAAGGGACATGAAAAGGCATTGACAGTGTCTGCTATACCTAGTAAGCCTGGGGGCAGAATCAGGAAAAGGGCCAGCTGGAGAGTCAACCAAGGGCCAGATCACCTAGGACCAAGGCTAGTTGCAAATTAGTTGCTGGAAAAGGTGTGTGATTTGGCCTGCATAATGTTTTTTCTTGTTTGTGTTTATTTTGTTTTTGTTTTTAATTGCCAATAATTAAAATCAGAAGCTCTCACATCTAAATTTAGATTTCCAGTTCTCTTGGGGAAAAAAATGTAAAGATCTGATCACAGTGAATCCTCAACTGGCAAGGTGGCAATATGTTGGAGCTGAGTAGCAGATTCCCATTTACTGAAAGATCATGTGTTATCCACATAACCAGTCCTCTCTGAGTTTTGGATCAGTGTCTAGGCATTGTAGGACATGATAAGGAGTTAGGGTTTCATGTTAGGAGTATAGTCAGGTTTTAAGCTGGGGACTGATACAATCAGTGCATTCTGTGTGCAGAGTCAAGGGTAGAAGCAGGTAGACAAATAAGGAGTCTGTGCGGGTAGCCTAGGAAAGAGACAGTGGGATCTACTACAGTAGAGATGAAAAGCAGTGAAGGAATTACATATATAATTTGGAGTGTATTTGAAAGAATGTGCCGATATAAGGAAAAGGAGACGACTAGGATTACACCCACATTTCTGGCTTTAGTGTATACATGGATGGTACTACAACTCGTGGAGACTGAGAAGACCAGGAGGAACTGGCTTGAGGGGAAAATAAAAAGTTCTATTTTGAACACAGTATGTTTGAGATGCCTATTAGGTATCCAAGTGAAGATGTCAGACAAGATATATGAGGTATCTCTTAGATATAAGGGGTGAGGTCAGGGGAGACAAATTTGGGAGTTATAAGAATTCAAAAATGGAAATACACCTTCCATTTCTGGCAAAATTGTGTATAAGATATACTGACAATAACTTCCTCCTACAATACACCTAGAAATACTGTATAAAAGATAAAAATATCCCTTTAAATACATTGCTGAGCTCAAAAGGAACCAAATGAAGTCTCCAAGAGCCAAAACAGGAGCCATGATTAAAAGAAGGGCCCTGGGCTGATGCTGCTTTATGAATCCCCTGAAGTCAATTATAAATTACTAGCCGAGTAGAGATTGAAGGGTTTGAGATTTGTTTATTTTGGACCTTTTTTGTTTGGATGAGAGGTACACCACCAATCATCACATTTATTATTTATAAAGGTCCTATGCAATTTTGTCTTTGGATTTACTTTTAATATCATCAAACCTTATGCTATTAAATAGCCAACTTCAAGGTAAAATATCAACAACATAAAAAACAACAAATAATTTAATGTTGAAATACCAATGCCCCCTCATGACTTATTTTTCCATATCCAAATCTGGAGCACACTCATTTTTCTATTTTCCAATCCAATTTTTAATGTAAATTTTTATTATTTTTTAAATATTTTTTTTTTCTGAGAGAGAGATAGCATGAGCAGGGGAGGGTCAGAGAGGGAGACACAGAATCCGAAACAGGCTCCAGGCTCTGAGCTAGCTGTCAGCACAGAGCCCGACGCAGGGCTCAAATCCAGACCCGTGAGATCATGACCTGAGCCAAAGCTGGACACTTAACGGACTGAGCCACCCAGGCGCCCCAATGTAAATTTTTATTGAAGTATAATATAAACAGAAAAGTACATATATTTTAGTGTATGGCTTGATGCATTTTCTTAAAGAGAGCACATCTTATAATCAGCTCCCAGAGCAAGAAACAGAACATTACTCCAGAATCTTTCCCACCTTCTATCCTATTCTTGGTCACTATCTCCCAAAGGTAATGCTATCCTAACTTCTAACATCATAATTAATTTTATCTGTTTTAGAACTTTATAGAATGGAATTATATAGTATGTGCTCTTTCATGTCTGGCCTCTTTTACCCAATATTGTGTTTGTGAGATCCATCCATCCATGTTATGGTGTGTAGCAATAATCCATTCATTCTCATTGCTGTATAGAATCTTATTGTGTGAATACATAATTTAATTTATTTGTTTAACTGCTAATGGACATTTGGGTTGTTTCTAGTTTGGGGCTATTACAAATAGTGTTGCCATAAACTTTGTCTTTTGTCTTATACATGTCTACTGATAGACATATATATGTAATTTCTATTGGGCATACACTTAGAAGTGGAAATGTTAAGTGTTAAGATATGCAAATATTGAGATTTAGTTTATCCAGCCAGTTTTCCAAAGCGTTGTACACTGTGTACAAATTTACCCTCCCACTAGCAGTATATAAGAGTTATACTTGCCCCCACTTAATTTTATAAATGTCAGCACTTTATTTTATTTTTTTTGCATTTTTCCCATTCTAGTAGGTATGAATAAGTATCACATTGTGATTTTAATTCACATTTCCGTAATGACTAATAAAGTTAAGCACATTTTCATATGTTTGCTGGCCATTTGGATATTATCATTTTTCTTTTAGATTACCTTCCTTTTACTTATTGATGTGAAAGGTGATAGATAGGTAGATAGATAATAGATAGGAATCTTTTGTTGGATGTATGTAATGCAAATAAATACCTTTACTCACTCTGTGACTTGTATTTTCACTTGTTAATGATATCTTTTTAAAAACAGTGGTTCTCAATTTTAATATAATGCAATATAAAAGTATTTTCTTATATGGTTAGCACTCAGGTCCTTATCATAGCATCTTTGCTTATGTTAACCAATTTTCCCTCTGACTTACTGGTATCCCCCACATCTCCTAATGAACTACCTGTACTCAAATTCTTGTCTCAGGGTCTGCATCTGAGAGAACTAAAACTGAGATAATGACCATCTTCCATTTTCTCCAATAGATCAAGCTTGTTCATTATATATTTTAGATATCAACCCCTTATCAGATATATCATTTGCAAGTATCTTCCCACATTCAGTAGGGTGCCTTTTTGTTCTGTTGCTGGTTTCCTTTGCTGTTAGAAAGCTTTTTATTTTGATTTAGTCTCAATAGTTTGTTTTTGCTTTTATTTCCCTTGCCTTAGGAGACATATCTAGATGTCAGAGAAATTACTGCCTGTGCTCTCTCCTAGGATTTTTATGGTTTCAGGCTCACATTTAGGTCTTTAATCCATTTTTAAATGTTTATTTATTATTTTTGAGAGAGAGAGAGCACACAACAGCGAGTGGGGGAAGGGTAGAGAGAGAAGGAGACAGAGGATCCAAAGCTGGCTCTGCGCTGACAGCAGAGAGACTGATGTGAGGTTCAATCTCACTAACCATGAGATCATGAGCAGAGCCCAAGTCGGGTGCTTAGCCAATTGAGCCACCCAGGCTTCTCAATATTTTATTTGAGAGAGAGAGAGACAGAGAGACAGAGACAGCACAAGCAGAGGAGAGGGGCAGAGGGAGAGAGAAAGAAAATCTCAAGCAACCTCCACGCTCAGTGCAGAGCCCAGTGCAGGGCTCAATCCCACAACTCTGGGATCATGACCTGAGCCAAAATCAAGAATTGGACACCCAACAGATTGAGCCACCCAGACGCCCTGGCTTTTAATCCATTTTGAGTGTATTTTTGTGTATAGTGTAAGAAAGTAGTCTAGATTCATACTTTTTCATGTAACTGTCTCATTTTCCCAACATCGTTTGTTGAAGAGATTTTTTTCCCATTGCATATTCTTGAGAGATGCTATTTTTATCTGCTTGTTTTCCTTGGTGCTGTGGGGCTTCCACTGGTTTCTGCTAGTGATGCTGAGTAGACAGAAGGAGTTTACCCCAGGCCATCCCACAAGGACGTAGAGTGCCTCATGCTCTAGGCCACTTGTGGTGGAATCCCCGCTGCCCAGGCCACCCAGCTACCTGGTTTCTCTTGGTGGATAATGGGAGTACTAGGCATGATGAGGAAGAACACTTCTTCTGGACCTTAATTGTCAACAGATCTTCCCTGATGATATTGCCAATTTCACCTGGGGTTGTCATCAGGATTTCCATTCCATCTGGGGAAGTGTGAATCTACTTGGGCCTCCTTTTGCTGCTAGGTAGAGAATCAGTAGACATTAGGAATGAGTAGCCATCTTCTTTAGGGTTTAATCCCAAATTGTCCTGTTGACTTCCTCCAAACCTGGGGTCCCTTTCCACCTTGCAGAATTCTCTTTTGATTGCTCCTTGCATTATTTCCTGAGTTTATCTTATCATTGAGTCTATATCATCTTGTTCGGGAAAAACCAGTCTTGCCATGTCAGACCTCCCCATTTATTTTCTTTTAATTATTTCTATTTTTTCTATTTTTTGTTGAGATTCTCTATTTGTTCAATTATTAGAGACATATTTTTCCTTTACTATTTTTAAAAAACATTAAAGTCCTTATTTATCAATTCCAACATATGACTTATCTCAGGTTGGTTTATACTGACTCTTGTTTCTCCTGACATTGGCTCACATTTTCTTGTTTTTTCATATGTCTATTAATTTTTATTTTATCTTTGACCTTATGAATTATACAGTGTAGAGACTGTAGATTTTGTTTTGTTCTCTAAAGAGTGATTTTTGTTCTAGGGGACAAATAAATCACTGGTTAATAACATTGAATGCGGGGGGGGTGCGGTTTCACATGGTTGTTTTAGGGTGTATCTATTTCAGTTTTGCTCTTAGTCTTAAGGTAAGTCTCCACTTCATTTTTGGAAATGGTCTCCACTCCAATGTTGAGTGTCTTCTGGGATTGCAACGGAAACTTTGGGATATTTACCTCTCTCACTTGGTAGTACTCAAACTGTAAACTCTGTCTTCCCTGCAGTGGGCAGCAGATAAAATCTCTGTTCAGTATTTTTAGCCTTCTAGCTATTGTTTATTGTTAGGTCCTTGCAGTACCCCCAAGCATGTGAAGTTCAGGGTAAGTCAAGGATTTTAGTTGTTTCCTCCACAGTCCCTTTTTACCAGACCACTCTTTGCAATTCTCAGCTACTCTGGCAAATCCAAACTCTGTTTTCTGACACTTCAAGCAAAAATGATATGACTTTCTGCTTGAATTCAGGCCGTTCTGTGACACAAGAATTGAGGATTTTTCTCAGGGGATAGGACATATAATTTTGGATCTCAACCTGTGAGATTCTCTTCTTTTTAAGGGTCAGATCTCTTCCAGTTTCTGCCTGGTTTTGTTCAATCAATTTCCAATGCATTCAAGTAATTGGTCATTTTTCAAATAGTAGTTTTAAAGAGATTTGTCTAGAGTTTATTATTGTTATCTGTGGGAAGGCTAATCGGATACAACCTACTCTGCTATTACTGGAGCCCAAACTCTCTCATGCCCTCTCTTTTAACTCAGAGCCTCATATCTGTAATCTAAGCTATTGTAATAAACTCCATACTGGATCCATGCCTTCAGTGGCTCTTGTAATCTTGTAATGCATGAGAGTGCATTATTGCCAAATGATTTCTGAACATACAGATCTGATCCTTGTATCTTATGATTACAATTCTTAAGTGCCCATCCCCCTTCAATATATACAAAATAAAGTCAAAATTCCTTAGTGTGACCAGGTTCATGCCGATCCTTCAGCTTCATATTTGGATAGCTGCTCATCCCCCTTGACAGCTTTGCTGTAACCATACTGAATTACTTGCAGTTTCTCTATTATATCCTATCTTGTTCTGGGGGCTTTTGAACCTTGCCCGCTCCCTGATATTAAAACAAAAAATAGAGGAAATATACTTTGATAACAATAACAGACATTTATTGAATGCATTCTATGTGCCAGGTGCTTCACTAACAGCTTTTGCAGTATGTATTTAGTTTTTCAAACAACCTTATGAAACACATACCAGTATAATTTCATTTTGCAAATGGTAAAACTGGCTCAGAGGTGGTAAATGGTAGAGACGATTACTCTAGAATCAGACTATTCTGTACTATCTCCCACTCAAGCAACATATACTTATAAGACTCAGAAATGAAAGAATTAAGGGGTGCCTGGGTGGCTCAGTTGGTTAAGCGTCCGACTTCAGCTAAGGTCATGATCTCACGGTTCGTGGGTTCTAGCCCCGCATTAGGTTCTGTGCTGACAGCTCAGAGCCTGGAGCCTGTTTCAAATTCTGTGTCTCCCGCTCTCTCTGCTCCTCCCACACTCAGGCTCTGTCTCTCTCTGTCTCAAAAATAAATAAAACAAAAAAAAATTTTTAAAGAAATGAAAGAATTAAGATTGCACTTGAGAGTTAAACTGTTGAATTAACATAAGATGAATATTAACAGAATATGCAGTGACATCTTAATAATACAGAATGGATCCCTTGTCAGCAAGGCTTGATTGCAACCTGATGGAAGTCATTCACATATATAAAGAAATATTGTGTCAAACAGAAGGGCAGCTGGTTAACTATGAACACCTACACAGAAAAAGCCGCAGAGACAAGCAAGAGCAGCTCTCTCCAGACATGTCCAAAGAATACATTATCTTAGCCTAAAGAGCTAACCTTGTTAACTAAATACTTCTTGTGGAGAGGGAGATATCCAGGTTTCTTAGCCAAATATTTTAATATATTTAAAGCATATAACTAGTTGTCCTCATCTTTATTTCATGCTCTTTCGACAAACTTTCTGTTAAAATTTTGGCTTTTTAAAAAATAGTTTATTGTCAAGCTGGTTTTCATATAACACTGAGTGGTCATCCCCACAAGTGCCCTCCTCCATGCCCATCACCCCCCTTCCCCTCCACCCCACCCCCATCAGCCCTCAGTTTTTTCTCAGCATCCAAGAGTCTCTCATGATTTGCCTCTCTCTCTATCCCCCACTATTTTTCCCCTTCTTCTCTCCCATGGTCCTCCGTTAAGTTCCTACCAATCCTCCTATATGTACAAACATATGGTATCTGTCCTCTGCCTGACTTATTTCGCTCAGCATAACACCCTCAAGGTCCATCCATGTTGCTACACATGGCCAGATTTCATTGTTTCTCATTGCCATGTAGTATTCCATGGTATAGATAAACCACATCTTCTTGATCCATTCGTCCGTTGATGGACACTTAGGCTCTTTCCATGTTTT
>NW_024081168.1:971902-992304 GCF_003009895.1 Hyaena hyaena
CTTCTATCCCGACTTTCTCTAGGGTCTTTATTAAGAAGGGATGCTGTATCTTGTCAAATGCTTTTTCTGTATTTATCGACAGGATCATCTGGTTTTTATCGTTTCTTTTGTTGATGTGATGTACCACATTGACTGATTTGTGAATATTGAACCAGCCCTATAACCCAGAAATGAATCCCACTTGATCATGTTGGATAATTTTTTTCATGTGTTGTTGAATTCGATTTGCAAGTATCTTACTGAGGATTTTTGCATCTGTATTCATCAAGGATATTGGCCTGTAGTTCTCTTTTTCCTGCTGGGTCTCTGTCTGGCTTGGGAATCAGAGTGATGCTGGCTTCATAAAATGAGTCTGGAAGATTTCCTTCCATCTCTATTTTTTGGAATAGCTTGAGAAAAATGAGTATTAATTCTGTTTTAAATGTCTGGTAGAATTCCCCAGGGAAGCCATCTGGCCCAGAGTCTTATTTGTTGGGAGATTTTTGATAACTGATTCTATTTCTTCACTAGTTACGGGTCTGTTCAGATTTTCTATCTCTTCCCATGTGAATTTTGATAGTGAGTGTGTGTTAGGAATTTGTCCATTTCTTCTCAGTTGTCCAATTTGTTGGCATGTAATTGTTCATAGTATTCTGTGAAAATTGCTTGTATTTCTGAGGTGTTGGTTGTAATAAGTCCATTTTCATTCATGATTTTGTCTATTTGGGTGCTCTCTCTTTCTTTTTCAGATGCCTGGCTCAAGGTTTGTATATTTTGTTTATTTTTTTAAAAAACCAACTCTTGGTTTCATTGATCTGTTCAACTGGGGTTTTTTGTTTGTTTGTTTTTGTTTTTGTTTTGTTTCTATCTTGTTTATTTCTGCCCTGAGTTTTATTATTTCTCTTCTCCTACTGGGCTTGGGGTGATTTAGTTGCTCTCCTTTTGTTCCTTTAGGTGCACTGTTACATTTTGTACTTGTGCTTTTACTAACTTCTTGAAGTAGGCCTGGAATGCAATTCACTTTCCTCTTAGGACTGACTTTGCCTCATCCCATAGAGTTTGGATTGTTGTATTTTCATTTTCATTTGTTTCCATATATTTTAAAATTTCTTCTCTAATTGCCTCATTGGCCCATTCCTTCTTTAGTAGTGTTCGTTAACCTCCATGTTTTTGAGGTTTTCCAGAATTTTTCCTGTGGTTATTTTCAAGTTTCATAGTATTGTGATCTGCAAATGTGCACGGTATGATCTCACTTCTTTTATGTTTATTGACGGCTGCTTTATGACTCAGTAGGTGATCTACCTTGGAGAATGTGCCATGCACACTTGAGAAGAAAGTGAATTCCATGGCCTCAGGATGTAGAGTTCTAAATATATCTGTCAAATCCATCTGGTCCTATGTGTCACTCAAGTCCACTGTTTCTTTAGTGATTTTTCTGCGTAGTTGATCTACCCATTGCTGTAAGTAGAGTATTAAAGTCCCCTCCTGTTAGCATATTCTTCTCCATAAGATTGTTTCTGTTTGTGATTAATTGTTTTATATATTTAGGTGCTCCCATATTTGGTATGTAGACATTTATTATTGTTAGCTCTTCCTGATGGATAGACCGTGTAATTTTATATAAGGCCCTTCTTCAGCCCTTGTTACTGCCTCTACTTTAAAGTTCAGTTTGTCTGATATAAGTATAGCTACTCCAGCTTTCTTTTGACTTCCAGTAGCATGATAGATATTTCTCCATCCCCTTCCTTTCAATCTGAAGGTGTCCTCAGGTCTAAAATGAGTTTCTTGTAGACAGAAAATAGATGAATTTTGTTTTTTATCCATCCTGCTACCCTATGTCTTTTGATTGGGGCATTTAGTCCATTTACACTCAGTGTTATTATTGAAAAATATGGGTAGAGTGTCATTGTGTTCTTTGTAGGGTTCATCCTTGTGGTAGTGTCTCTTGTACCTTGTGTTCCTTGCAACATTTCCCTCATAGAGCCCCCCCTCAGGATTTCTTGTAGGACTGGCTTATTGGTGGCAAATTCTTTTAATTTTTGTTTATTTGGGAAGACTTTTATCTCTCCTTCTATTCTGAATGACAGGCTTGCTGGATAGATGATTCTTGGCTGCATATTTTTCTGTTCATCACATTGAAGATTTCCTGCCATTCCTTTCTGGCCTGCCAGTTTCAGTAGATAGGTCTGTCACCACTCTGACAGTTTTCCCTTTGTATATTAGGGCCTTTTTTTCCCCCTAGCTGCTTTCAGAATTCTTTCTTTGTCCTTATATTTTGCCAGTTTCACTATGATATGTCGTGCAGAAGTTCAATTCAAGTTACATCTGAGGGCAGTTCTCTGTGCTTCTTGGATTTCAACATCTGTTTCCTTCCCCAGATTGGGGGAGTTCTCTGCTATAATTTGTTCAGGGACTCATTCAGCGCCTTTCCCTCTTTCTTCCTCTTCTGGAATTCCTCTGATACAGACATTGTTCTGTTTGATTGTGTCACTCAGCTCTTGAACTCTTCTTTTGTGTTCCTGGATCAGTTTATCTATTTTCTGTCAGCTTCCTCTTTTCTATAATTGTGTCTTCTAATTCACATATTCTCTCCGCCTCTTTAATCCATGCATTGGACACCTCCATTTTATTATGCACCTCATTTATAGCATTTTTTAATTCATCATAACTATTTTTAAGCTCCATAGTCTTTGTAACAATAGTTTCTCTGATGTCCTCCATGCCTTTTTCAAGCCCAGCGATGAATTTTATAACTTTTGTTCTAAATTCTTGTTCAATTATGTTGCTTATATCTGTTTTGAACAGTTCTTTAGCTGTCATTTCTTCCTAGAATTTCTTTAGAGGAGAGTTCTTCCGTTTCATCATTTTAGCTATTTTTCTCTCTCTTGTTAGTTTTAAAAGCTTGTTATGCACTCTGCACCTGTGAGTGCTGCTGTACCACAGAAGGCTCTTTGACTGTCTAGGGCCTTTCCGTTCATGAAGTGTTCTTTGAATGGTGTCTGTTGGTCTCTCTTGTTGAGACTTTGGTTATTTTATTTCCCTACTCGTAGTGGCATTTAGGAGTCTCTACCATGCGTACTTCGGGTTGCTTCTTGAGGTAGCCCTGGAAAATAAAACAGACACACAAACACAGGGAACAAAGGCACACAAACGCAAAGACAAATCCAACAAACAAGCAAACGGAAAGGGAAAAAGAAAAGAAAAAAAGGAATAAAAAAAGAGGAAGGAAGGAAAGTAAATAATAAAAATAAAAAAGGAAATATAAAAAAGAAGAAAAGAAAAGAAAAAAAGAAAAAACCCAACAGACAAAGGACAGTCTAAAAGCATAAAACCATAATTTCCCACTACAAATAAAGAGCAGGGTGTATGCGGTGCTGATGGAAGAGCACATACAAAGAGAGAAATGACAGGGTGGGGAGTAAGCGAAATTGGACAATGACCAGGCAGAGAGAAGAAGAGGCTTAATTCAGAGAAAGAAAGAGGAGAATATGGTAGGAGGCAAGGAGAAAGAAACAAAGATAATGTTACTCAGAGAACCTATATAGTTGATTAATCCAGAGAGGGAGAGATAGAAAGGTAGTGGTGGAGGTGTAGAATATACATCTAGAGAATGGATTAAATGTATCTGTTTAAGCAAACCAGTTACCAGAGTGCCCAGTCCAGCAGAAGGGAGGGATACGAATGAGACAAGGGGAAATGTATCTGAATAGAAAGAATTGATCTAGAATTAATCATGGCAGTGCATCCATGTTTGTCTTGCCTGGGCTCTGGTAAAAAAAAAAAATGATGCTCTCTAGTGGTGATGGGCGTGGTTTGGTGTAGGCAGGTCTTAGCCTCCACTGTGTCCTGGGGGCTGCTCCCTGAGGTACCGCCTTGGTGGTTGTGGGGAGGAAAATGGCAGTGCCCCAGTCCCTTCTCAAACCAAGCATTGTGAATCACTCTTTTGGGTCCAATCTCCCTGTGTCACGGGCATAGCCAAGGTGGGCCGTGATCTGTGTCCCAAGCCTCGCCTTCTTTCCAGATCTTAGTCTGCGCACTTTATCAATACTGCCTGAAATACAAACCTGCAGGCCGAGTCCTTCCGAGCACTTTCAAGCCGGCCACTTCCCCACTGGGGATGGAGCCAGAAGAGGGGTGGAGCAGTCAGGCTATGGAGCTTCCCCTATGGATCGAGCTGGAGAGCAGAGAAGTAGTTTCTCCTTGAGCCGCCTGGGACCAGGGTGTGCAGCTCGATGTCAGCACCACATCTGGATCGCTCTCTGTCCAAAGCCGAGGTTTTTCTCTTCTCCAGGGACAGGGACAGTTCTTTGACCAGTTTCAGTTTTCCCCTCAACTCACCGCAGCTCCCCACAAAGGGGGTGACCTCCCCTCCCCCCGTGTCTCTGGGTCCTGGCCTGTTTTAATCTTCCACAGTTCACTGTAAGGGTTCCTATGGCTTCAGGCATTCGCTGTTTGAGAGATGGGGGCGAGTGAAACGTACAGAGCTCCCTACTTCTCCACCATCTTGCCTCTTCAATCTCCCTCTTTGTCTGTTTTTATAGTGTTTGTTTTATTTTTATTTTCTTTACAAATAGTGTATTGTGAAGTTAGTTTCCATATAACACCCAGTGCTCATCCCCACAAGTGCCCTCCTCCATGCCCATCACTCCCCCTCTCCCGACTCCCATCAGTCCTCAGTTTCTTCTCAGCATTCAAGAGTCTCTCATGGTCTGCCTCTCTCCCTCTCCCCTACTATTTCCCCCCTTCTCCTGCCCCATGGTCCTCCGTCGAGTTCCTCCTAATCCTCCTATACGTGCAAACATATGATATTTGTCCTTCTCTGCCTGACTTATTTCGCTCAGCATAACACCCTCAAGGTCCATCCATGTTGCTACACTTGGCCAGATTTCATTCTTTCTCATTTCCATGTAGTATTCCATGGTATAGATAAACCACATCTTCTTGATCCATTCGTCTGTTGATGGACACTTAGGCTCTTCCATGTTTTGGCTATTGTTGAGAGTGCTGCTCTGAACATTGGGGTCCATGTGTCCCTATGCATCAGCACTCCTATATCCCTTGGGTAAATTCCTAGCAGCGCTATTGCTGGGTCATAGGGGAGTTCTATTGTTCTGTCTTGGTGGTTGTGGGGTGAAGAGTGGTGGTGCTCTAGTCCCTTCTTGAACCAAGCACTGCAACTCACTTTTTTGAGTGTGTAAACTCACTGTGCCGGGGGCGCAGTCAAGGTGGGCTGTGCTCTATATCCCAGGCCAGGCCTTGTTTCCAGATCCTAGTCCACATGCCCACTGAAATTGCCGGAAACACAAACTCACAGGCCATCCCCTCAGGGCAGTCCCAAGCCTCTTGCCTTCCCCCTGGGGATTGAGCCAGAAGCTGCTGCTCCCATTTCTTCCAGGTCGGGTTGGTGAACGAGGAGCAGCTTCATCCGGGGGTCGCCTCGGATGAGTGTGTTCCACCTAGGGTCAGCTGGAGAGCAGGAAACAGTGTCCCTCTGTGTCCCGAGCAGAGGTTTTTCTGTTCCCCAGCGACAGGAAGTGTCTTGAGCAGGTTTGGCCACTCTCTTTCCCCTCTAAACTCCCCGCAGAGGGGAATCGCCCCTGTCCCTCTGTGTCTCTGGTCCCAGTCCGATTTTATCTTCCCCAGTTCACACTCATGCTAGAAGGATTTCTCAGCAGACTCTGTCTCCTTTTCCTCCCAAACTCCTGGATTCTGTAAGGGTTCCTATGGCTTCAGGCCTTCTCCGTGCGAGATATGGGAGCGAGTGCAATGTACAGAGTTCCCTACTTCTCTGCCGTCTTTCCCCCTCCCTATAGTGTTTGTTTTAAAGTCTCTGTTTTAATGACGATTCAAAGGGGCACATGTACCCCAATGTTTGTAGCAGTGCTATCAACAATAGTCAAAATATGGAAAGAACCCAAATGTCCATTGACAGATGAATGGGTAAAGAAGATGTGGTATATATATATATAATATATATATATTATATATGTATATAATGGAATTATTATATATATATAATGGAATATTACTTGGCAATTAAAAAGAATGAAATCTTGTCATTTGCAACAACATTGATGGAACTAGAGTGTACCATGCTAAGCAAAATGAGTTAGTCAGAGAAAGACAAATATATGATTTCACTCATATGTGGAATTTAAGAAACAAAACAGATGAGCATAGGAGAAGGGAAGGAAAAATAAGAGAAACAGAGAGGGAGGAAACCAGAACATTCTCTTTAATACAGAGAATATTTAGGGCATGACCTAAATGGATGACGGGCATTAAGGAGGGCACTTGTTGCGATGAGCACTGAGTGTTATATGTAAATGATAAATCTCTGGGTTCTACTAGGACAGGAGGTAAGACATGTGATTGGGTTCTACTCTTGAAACCAATACTACACTGTATGTTAACTAACTTGAATTTAAATAAATAAATTTTTTAAAAAAGAGTAATTCCTGACACAGAGTAAATACTAAAAAATAGTTGTTTTAAATATGTTTATTGGCTGTTTGGGTATGCTCCTCCATAAAATGATTATATTCTTTACTCTCATTTTTATTGGGTGGTTTTGATTTTTTTCTATCAAATATTTTAGCATATTTTTAATTTTTTTAAATGTTTCTTATTTATTTCTGAGAGAGAGAGAGAGAAGTAGAGAGAGAGAGAGAGAGAGACAGCGTGAGCAGGGGAGGATCAGAGAGAAAGGGAGATACAGAATCTGAACCACGCTCCAGGCTCTGAGCTAGCTGTCAGCACAGAGCCCAATGCGCGGCTCGAACCTCTGAACCATGAGATCATGACCTGAGCCAAAGTCAGGCCCTTAACTGACTGAGCCACTCAGGCACCCCTAGCAGATTATGTTTTACCTGCTTCAATAAGGATTTTAAAGTTAAAACCATGAAGTCTCTTTTGTGCAAAGTAAGTATTGCTATTCTGGCTTTCTTTTACCATCTATTTGCATAATAGATGTCTCTCTATCCCCTCACTTTCAATCTGCAGGTGTCTTTGGATCTAAAGTGAACCTCTTGTAGGCAGCATAAGTATAGATGAGTCTTGTTTTTTAATCCAGTCTGTCACCCTATGTCTTTTGATTGGAGCATTTAGATCATTTACATTCAAAGTAATTATTGATAAATATGTATTTATTGCCATTTTATTATTTGTTTTGTGGTTGTTTCTGAAGATTTTCTCTGGTCCTTTCTTGTCTTTCTCTCATGGTTTGCTGATTTTCTTTACTGATTTATTTGGATTTGTTTCTCTTTATTCTTTGCATACTTATTGATGGCTTTTGATATATGGTTACCATTAGGTTTGTCTATTCCAAGTGAAGAGACAATCACATGTCTTACCTCCTGTCCTAGTCCCAGAGCCTGTAAAGGTGAACCACTGGGTTTGTCTATAACCTTTTCTGCATATAGCAGTCTATATCAAGTTGATGGTAGTTTAAGTTTGAACCCATTCCTTTCTCTTCTTCTCTCCACATCTTAGACATATGCTATTATGTTTTATCTTTTCTTTATATCCGTTCTTTGGTGAGCTCCTTGAATCACTTGCTACAGATATATTCATTTTTATTGCTTTTGTGTTCTCTGTATTTATACTACACTTTTGGTCTCTCCTTTCCACTTAAAGAATCCCCTTTAATATTTCATGCAGGGATGATTTAGTGGTCATGAACTCCTTTAGTTTTTGTTTATCTGGAAAACTCTTTACTTCTTTTATTCTTAATGATAGCCTTGCTAGATAGAGTATTCTTGGCTGTAGATTTTTCCTGTTCAGCACTTTGAATATATCATGCCACTCCCTTCTGGCCTGGAAAGTTTCTGTTGAAAAATCTCCTGGTAGCCTTATGGATTTCCCCCTTGTAAGTTGCTGACTTCTTTTGTCTTACTGCTTTAAAATTTTTTGCTTTATCATTATTTTTTCAATTTAATTACAATATGTCTTGGTGTTGGTCTGCTTTTGTTGATTTTTATGGGAGTTCTCTGTGCCTCCTGGATCTGAATATCTGTTTCCTTCCTCAAATTAAAGATGTTTTCAGCTATTAATAACTTCTTCAAATAAATTTTCTTCCCCCTTTTCTCTCTGTTCTTATGAGACTCTTATAATATGAATGTTAGGTTATGTTATTAGGTTTGGTGGAGTCACTGAGTTCCCTAAGTCTATTCCTTTTGCTTAATTCTTCTTTCCCTCTTTTGTTCAGCTTGAGTACTTTCCACTATTTTGTCTTCTAGGTTACTAATTAATTCCTTTGCTTCTTCCATCCTGCTGTTCATTCCACCAAGTGCTTTTGTCATTTTTTCTATTGAACCTCTGATCTCTGCTATGTTCTCCTTATCTCTGCATTAAGGGTCTTACTCATGTCTTCTACTCTTTTGTTAAGTCTAGTGAGTATCCTTACGATCATTGCTTTCAATTCTCTATCAGGCTTGTTACTTATATCTGTTTTGCTTAGGTCTTTAGCTGTGGCCTTGTCCTTTTATTTCATTTAGGATACATTTCTCTGTTTCCTTATTTTATCTGTGTCTTTATGTCTGTTTCTGTGTGTTAAGAAAGTCAGATATGTCTCTTGCTTTTGAAAGTAGTGGCTTTATTAAAAGAAGAGGTCCTGGAATGCCCTGCAGTGCAGTGTCTCCTGTTCACCAGAACCTGGCATTTCATGAGAGTATCCTATGTGTGTTGCTTATGCTTTGCTGTTATGTCTGAGTCACTTTCCTTTTCAGTTCATTGATCTGCACTTTCTCTGCCTGTTGCGGTCTATGATTCCTCTCTGTGGTGTTAAAGGGACCCAGGCAGGCCAGCTCTGAGGGGGAACTTGGGAGTTAGTCACGAGTGTTAGCAAAATTTCCTCTGGGCCACCAGTCCTATACTGGATCCCCTGGAGCACTGCAGTGACTGGGGAATATGTGCCAGGATGGCCGGAAGTGCAAGACTGGGTACAGCACGGGGTGATGGCTGGGCACGGAAGCAATTGTGCACCTGGCAGCTGGTTAAGGCATGTGCATGGCTTTGACAAAATTTGTCCTGAGCCCAGGACCAAGGCTAGCAGACTTGGAGTGGATCGGTCTTCAGGAGAACTTATTGGTATGGCACATTGCTAGCAGTTTAGGTAGCAAGTGTTTGTGCAGTTCCACCTCTCACAGATGGCTCTGTGTTTATGCTGGATGGTGGGGGAGGAAAATATCACCTGTCAGTTCCCTCATTTACAGAAAAGTCAACAAAGATGTCCTGAAATCAGTATGAACAGATCTATCCCCAGTTTGTTCCCAGTGTTGTATAAACTGTCATTTTTATGTTGTCTCTCTGCACAAGCTGTGTCTCTTTAAGGGTAGTGGTCCAGCTTTCCTTCACCCCCCTGGCTCACCCAATGTCACGAAATTTAGAATTATATAGGCCCATTTTCCAGTTCTATTTTTGCCACTTCCTATTTGGGAAGAGCTAAAAAGACTATGACTTCACTTCTCTGAGCCTCAGTTTCTCCAACTACAAAGTGAGGAATGTACCCCACAAGGTTGTCTGTAAGAAGTAAACAAAATGTCAACACCCATGGTCGAGGTGATTGCAATGACTTCCTAACAAGTATCCTTGTTATTCTTGCTCCCTACTGTTCATTATCCACACAGTAACAAGAAAGTCAAAATTTACCTTTATTGAATTATAATTTGCATACAATAAATAGTTCAGTTCAATAGTACAATTTGAAGGCATGACTGGGTAAATTTTGAGAGACATATGCACCCATGAAACCACCACCACAATCAAGATACAAAACATCTTCATCATCCTCAAAAGATTCCTCATGTCCTTTATTGGTCCATCCATCACTTCACCCCAAGCCCTACAATAAGTGTGATTTTTTTAAAAACATGTAACTTGCATCATGCTACTTCCCTATTTCATGCCCCACAATAGCTTCATATCCTACAGGAAATTAAATCTAAATTCCTTACCATGCCCTTTCAAGACCGCTTATCTTATGGTTTTTGCTATCTTTTCTATTCCCCTATCACTTACTATTTTCCAGCCACACTGATCTCCTCTGTGTTCATGGAAACTGTCAAGCCCGTTCTCATTGGTAAGCCTTTGCTATTGTTTCTTGTATTTGACATCCTCTTCCCCCAATTATAATTATCTCACTGGCTTGTTATCTTTCAGATTTCAGCTTAAATGTCACTCCTTCAGAGAAATCTCCCATGACCATCTATGAAAAATGGACTCCTCTAATTACTTTCTTTCTCAATACTTTATTTCTTTGACAGCACTCATTTATTGCTTACATTGTGCTTGTCTCATTCAGTTGACTGTAGCCTCCATAATACAGAAATCATAAATCTTCTGCTCCCCATTGTATCTGCAGTGCCTAGGACATATTAGGCACTCAACAAATATTTGTTTAATGATTTAATGATGCATTAACATGCCTAGAACTGTGCCTGGCACATAACATGTATGCAGCAAATAGTTGTTTTCTCTGCCATCCCGTCTCATCTTCCCCAATGTGATAAAGGTCATCTATTTAAAACTCAAAGCTAACATCATATTCAGTTGTGAAAAAACTGAAAGTTTTACCCCTAAGATCAGAAACATCACTAAAGTCCCTGCTTTCACCAGTTATATTCAAAGTAGTATTAAAAATTGTAGCAGAGCAATGAGACACGAAAAAATAAATTTAAAAATCTTATTTTCCCATAAAAACTTGAAAAATATTTGTAAAATTATCTTTGTTTGCAGATGACATAATCTTTTATGTAGAAAGCCCCCAAAACCCCCCAAACGCCAGACACACACACACACACACACACACACACAAACTGCTTTTAGGGCTGATAAATGAATTAAGCAAAGTTGTGGGATACAAAATCAACAAAGAAAAGGAAGTTGCATTTTATATACTATCAATAATCCAAAAAAGAAATTAAGAAACAATTTCATTTATAATAGCATTAAAAATAATAAAATACTTGGGGATAAATTTAACTAAAGAGACAAAAGACTTATACATTGAAAACTACAAAACACTGTTGAAACGAATTAAAGAAGATGCAAACAAATGGAAAGATATCCTGTGTTGATGGATTGGAAGACTTAAAATTGTTACAACAGTATCCAAAATGATCTGCACATTCGGTAAAATCCCTATCAAACCTCAACAGAGATTTTGCAAAAATAGAACACATCCTAAAATGTATATGAAATTTCAAGGAACCCTCAATTACCAAAACATTCTTGAAAAAGAAGAAAAACTTATCATAAAGCTACAGTAATCAAAATAGTGTGGTACTGGCCTAAGGACAGATATATGGACAAATGGGATAGAATAGAAAGCCCAGAAAAAACCCTTGCATATATGGTAAACATTTCATTTTTGATTTAAGTAGCAAGACCATTCAATGGAGAAAAGATTGTCATTTCAACAAATGATATTAAAAAATGTAGGTATCCAGAGGCAAAGGAATAAAATTGGACCTTTACCTTATGCCATATACCAAAATTAACTCAAAATGAATAACAGACCTAAATGTGAGTCTTAAAACTATAAAATTCTTAGAAGAAGACATGGGTAAAATATTTATGATGTTGGATTTGGTACTGGTTTCTTAGATATGACACTAAAAGCACAGGCAACAAAAGAAAATATAAGTAAATCAGACTTTATCAAATTAAAAAATTTTGTGCATCAAAGGACACTATCAACAGAGTGAAAAGACAACACACAGAATGAGAGAAAATATTTACAAATCATATATCTGATAAGGGATTAGTATCCGCAATATATAAAGAATTTCTAAAAATCAACAACAAAAGAAACTAACAACTCAGTTTGAAAATGGGCAAAGGACTTGAGTAGACATGCTTCAAAGAATATATACAATTCTTTGACAAGCATATGAAAAGACATTCCACTTCACTAATCATTAGAAAAATACAAATCAAAACCACAATGAAATACCATTTCATACCCATTAGGATGACTATTATAAAAATATGATATGAGAAATAATGAAATCTGGCCATTTGTAGCAACATGGATGGAACTAGAGGGTGTTATGCTGAGTGAAGTAAGTCAGGCAGAGAAGGACAGATACCATATGTTTGCACGTATAGGTGAATTAAGAGGAAGTTAATGGAGGACCATGAGGGATAAGAAGAGAAAAAAATAGTTGGGGAGAGGGAGGTAGGCAAACCATGAGAGACTCTTGAATGCTGAGAACAAACTGAGGGCTGATGCGGATGGGGGAGAGGGGAAGGTGGGTGATGGGCATGGAGGAGGGCACTTGTTGGGATGAGCACTGGGTGCTATATGTAAACCAACTTCACAATAAACTACTTAAAAAATATGGTATAACAAGGTTTGGCAAGCACATGGAGAAATTGGAAGTCTTGTGTGTCACTGATGGGAAAGCAAAATGGTGAGGCAGCTGTGAAATGTAGTTCAGTGGTTCTTAAACATAGAATTACCATATGATCCAGCAATATGACTCCTGGCTATACCCAACGCAAGGACTCAAACAGATACCTGTACACCAATATTTATAGCAGCATTATTCACAGTAGCCAAAATGTGCAAATAACCCAAATGTCCAATAAAAGATAAACAGATTAACAAAATGTGGTAATTACATACAAGGGAATATTATTCAGCCTTAAAAACTAACAACATGCTACAATATGAATGAACCTTGAAAACATTATACTAAGTGAAGTAAGCCAGACACAAACGGACAAATATTGTATGATTCTATTTAAATGAATTACTTAGAATGGGCAAATTTATAGAGATGGGAAGTAGAATAGAGGTTATTAAGGGTTCAGAGGAGGGAGGAATAGGGAATTATTGTTTAATGGCTACAAAGTTTCTGTTTGAGAGGACAAAAGTGTTCTGGAAATAGTGGTAATGATTGCACAGTATGGAAAATGTACTTAATGCCATTGAATTGTACACTTAAATGAATAAAATAATGAATTTTGTATTGTGTATAATAAGAAAAAGCTAAAAAATAAAGCTACTTTCAAGTTTGCTAACTTGAAAAAAATTAAACAGATAAAGATATAGCATGCTAACACTAATCAAAGAAAGGTGGATTAACTATATTAATTCCAGACAAAGAAGACTTCATTTTTTTTATCTTCTTACATAGACCAATTTTATTTTATTTTTTTATTTTTTCATCTGTGTGCTTTGGTTTTCTAACTTTTTTTTTCTTTTATAGTTTATTGTCAAGTTGGTCTCCATATAACACCCAGTGCTCATCCCAACAAGTGCCCTCCTCCATGCCCATCAGCCCCCTTCCCTTCCCCCCAGCTGCCCTCAGGTTGTTCTCAGCATTCAAGAGTCTCTCATGGTTTGCTTCCCTCCCTCTTCCCAACTATTTTTCCCCCTTCCCCTCCCCCATGGTCCTCTGTTAAGTTTCTCCTGTTCCACTTATGAGTGAAAACATATAGTATCTGCCCTCAGACAAAGAAGACTTCAAAACAAGTAAAATTATACTTGTTTTGGGATAAAACATAATGATATAAGAGTCAATTCTCCAAGAAGACATAATAATTGTTAATATGTATGTGTCTAATAACAGTACCAAATGCATGAGGCAAAAACTGATAGAACTGCATGGAGAAATAGACAAATCTACTGTTATAGTTGCAGACTTAAATAAACTTCTCTTAGTAATTGATATATCAAGCAGGCAGAAAATCAGTGAGGATATAGTTGAACTGAACAGTACCATCAATCAACTGAATCTAATTGACATTTATAGAATATTTCATCCAACAGCAGAATACACATTATTATCAAGTTCACATGGAACATTCACCAATTCAGACTAGATTATAGGCCATAAAACACACTTGATCAATTTTTTAAAATAGAAATCACACAAAGTATATTCTCAGTCCCTAGTGGAATTAAACTGGAAATCAATAACAGAAACACAGTTGGAAAATCCCAAAATATTTGGAGATTAAGCAGCACATTTCTTTTTTTTTTAATGTTTATGTCTTTATTTTATTTTGAGAGACAGAGACAAGAGAGCGAGTGGGGAGGGGCAGAGAGAGAGGGAGACACAGAATCTGAAACAGGCTCCAGGCTCTGAGCTAGCTGTCAGCACAGAGCCCGATGCGGGGCTCAAACCCATGGACTGTGAGATCATAACCTGAGCCGAAGTCGGACGCTTAACTGACTGAGCCACCCAGGCGCCCCTAAACAACACATTTCTAAATAACACATAGATCAAATAAGTCTCAAGAGAAATTTTTAAACAATTTGAACTAAATGAACATAGTAATACATCTTATCAGAATTTGTTGGGTGTAGGAAAATTTAAAGGGGACTTTATAGCATTAAATGCATATATTAGAAGGGCGCTTAGGTGGCTCAGTTGGCTAAGCATCCAACTGTTCATCTCGGTTTAGGTCACGATCTCACGGTTCATGGGATTGAGCCCCACATCAAGCTCTGCACTGCTAGCATGGAGCCTGCTTGGCATTCTCTCTCTCTCCCTCTCTCTCTGACCCTTCCCCACTCATGCTCTCTCTCTCTCAAAATAAATCAGCTTTTAAAAATGCATATATTGGAAAAATCTAAAACCAATAATCTAAAATTCTACCTACAAAACTAAAGAAAGTAGAGCAATTAAGCCTAAAGCAAGCAGAAATATGAAATACTAGAATTACAGTATAAATAAATTGAAAACAGGAAAATAATACATAAAGGCAAAAAAACCAAAGCTTTTTTAAAAAAAAAAAAAGATCAATAAGATCAATAAAACTCTACCCAAAATGACAAAGAAAAAATGAGAAGATACAAATTTTCAATATGAGACACAAGATGAGTCGTCACTACTGATCTCATAGATATTAAAAGGATAATAAAATAATAATATAAACAGTTCTATGCTCACAATTTGATAACTTAGATGAATTCCTTGAAAGACACAAATTACAAAAATCACATGAGAAGTAAATTATATGAATAAGCCAGTATCTATTAGAGAAATTGTATCAATAATTAAGAACATTACAAAAAAGGAAATACCAGGCACAGACTGTTTCACCGGTGAATTGTACCAAATATTTAAGGAAGAAATGATATCAGTTATCTGCAATCTCTTTGCAGAAAATAATACAAAGATAGCACTTCCTAATTCATACAATGACCAGCATTACACTACAAGGAAAAAAAAAAACCTAGAGACCAATATATTTCATGAATACAGATGCAAAATCCTCTATAAAATGTTAGCAAATCAAATCCAAAAGTATATGTTATGAATTATACACCACAACCAGGTGGGGTTTATTCCAGGTATGCAAGCCTAGTTCAACATTTGAAAAATCAATTAATGTAATCAGTCACATCAACAAGCTAAAGAAGAAACATCATATGATTATAAAAATCAATGTAGAAAAAGCATTTCACAAAATTCAAAACTTATTCATAGTCAAAACTCTCAGTAAACTAGACATAGAGAACTCCAACTTGATTTTAAAAATTGACAAAATATCTACAGCTAAGATCATACTGAATGGTGAGAAACTGAATTCTTTTTCTTAAGATCAGGGACAAGGTAAGGATGTACCCTCTCATCACTCATATTCAACATTGTACGGGGACTCCCAGCCAGTGCAATAAGAGAAAAAAAAGAAATAAAAGTATGCAAATTGGGAAGGAAGAAATAAAGCTTTCTTTGTTCACAGATGACATTCTTGTCTGTAAAGAAAGTTTCAAAGAACAGAAAAAAAAACCCTCTTGGAACAAAAATATACAAAACTTGATTGATTTCCTATATGCTAGAAAAGGACACTTAGAATTTGAAGTTAAAAACACAGTAACTATTTGCAATGACACCAAAAAAAAAAAAAAAAGAAATACTTAGGTATAAATCTAACAAAATATGTACAAGATCTACATACAGAAAACTATAAAACTTGGATGAAAAAAATCAAAGATCTCAATAAACAGTGAAATAGTCTGTGTTCACAGACTGGAAGACTTGATATCTTAACAATATTAGTTTGATCTATGGATTCAGTGTAATCTCAGTTAAAATCACAGCAAAATACTTTGTGAACACTGACAAAGTGACTCTAAATATTATACAGATAAGCAAAAACAAACAAAAGACAGAATACCCAGCACAATACCAAAGAATGAGAACAAAGTTGAAGAACTGATGCTACTCAACTTCAAGGCAGACTATAAAGCCACAGTAACCAAGACCGTGTAGTTCTGGTCAAAAAATAGACGAACAAATAAATGAAACAGAGTAGAAGGCCGAAAAATAGATTCACACAAATATCGTTAACTGATCTTTGACGAAGGAGCAAATGTAATTGAATGGAGAAATTTTGTTTTACAAATTTTGCTACAACAGTTGGACATCCATTTTGCAAAAAAGAAAAAACCGAGGGGCGACTGGGTGGCTCAGTCGGTTAAGTGTCCGACTTCGGCTCAGGTCATGATCTCATGGTCTGTGGGTTCGAGCCCCGCGTCGGGCTCTGTGCTGACAGCTAGCTCAGAGCCTGGAGCCTGCTTCGGATTCTGTGTCTCCCTTTCTCTCTGACCCTCCCTTGCTCACGCTGTCCCCCCCTCCAGAAATAAATACCAATATTTTTTAAAAAGAAAGAAAAAAAAATAGAGACACAGTCCTTAAACCTTTTACAAAAATTAACTGAAAGTGGATCATAGACCTAACTACAAATTGCAATACTGTAAGACCTCTAGAAGGAGACAGGAAAAAAATCTAAATGACCTTCGATTTGTCAAATCAGTGTTTATTTGTTTGTTTGTTTAAGGTTTATTTATTTTTTTAAATTTTTTTAAAATTTATTTCTGAGAGAGTGAGCGAGCGAGAGAGAGAGCATGAGCAGGGGAGGGTCAGAGAGAGAGGAAGACACAGAATCCGAAACAAGCTCCAGGGTCTGAGCTAGCTGTCAGCAGAGAGCCCGACGTGGGGCTCGAACCCACAGAAGCATGAGATCATGACCTGAACCGAAGTCGGACACCCAACCACTGAGCCACCCAGGCGCCCCTATTTGTTTATTTTGAGAGAGAGGGAAGGGCACAGAGAGATGGGGCGGGAGGGCGGGGAGAGAATTCCAAGCAGGCTCTTGCATCGTCAGCGTCATCGCAGAGCCCAATGCAGGCAGAGCTCAAACTCACAAACCGTGAGGTCATGACCTGAGCCAAATCCATGAGCTGGACACTTAACCATCTAAGATACACAGGTGCCCCAAATTTTTAGATATAATATTCAATGTGTGAACCATGAAAGAAAAATACAAATGTATTAAAATTCAAAACTTCTTTGCAAAAGGCACTGTTTAGAGACTCAAAAGATAAGCCACAGACTATGAGAAAATATTTTCAAACCATAAATGAGATAAAGAACTTGTATCTGAAATATAAACAGAATACTTGAAACTCAACAATAAGAAAACAAATAACACAATTAAGAATGGGCAAATATCAATGAGAAACAATGCAATCTGGCCATGTGTAGCAACATGGATGGACCTTGAGGGTGTTATGCTGAGCGAAATAAGTCAGGCAGAGAAGGACAAATATCATATGTTTGCACGTATAGGAGGATTAGGAGGAACTTGACGGAGGAACAAGGGGAAGAAGAAGGGCGGAAATGGTGGGGGAAAGGGAGAGAGGCAAACCATGAGACACTCTTGAATGCTGACAAAAACTGAGGACTGATGGATGTGGGGGGGAGGGGGGATGGGCATGGAGGAGGACACTTGTGGGGATGAGCACTGAGTGTTATGTGGAAACTAATTTGACAATAAACTATTTGTAAAAAAATAAAAATAAAAATAAAAAATAAAAAAGTAAAAAAAAAAAAAGAATGGGCAAATATCTCAATAAACATCACACCAAATAAGATATACAGATGGCAACTAAGTATATGAAAAGATGTTCCACATCATACATCATTAGGTAATTACAAATTAAAACAGCACTTACAAAAAGAGCAATGAAATACCACTGATGAGAATGGTTAAATTTTTATATTATTTTATTCCATTTTTATTTATATTCCAGTTAGTTAACATACAGTATAATATTAATGTCAGGTATACAATATAGTGATTCAACACTTCCATACCACACCTGGTGCTCATCAGTGCAAGTGCCTTCCTTAATCCCCATTACCTATTTAACTCATTACCCCCCCACCCCCATCTCTGGTAGCCCCATCATCTGGTAGCCATCAGTTTGTTCTCTACAGTTAAGACTTTTTCTTAGTTTCTCTCTTTCTCTCTCTGTCTGTCTCTTTCCATTTTGCTCATTTGTTTTGTTTCTTAAATTCTACATATGAGTGAAATCACATGATATTTGTCTTTGACTGAGTTATTTTGCTTAGCACAATACTCTCTGGCTCCATACACATTATTGCAAATGGCGAGATTTCATTCTTTTTCATGGCTCAGCAATATGCCATTGTGTGTGTGTGTGTGTGTGTGTGTGTGTGTGTGTGTGTGTATAACACTTCTTTATTCATTAATGAGTCAATGGACACTTGAGCTGCTTCCATAATTTGGCAATAGTAAGTGATGCTGCTATAAACATCGGAGTGCATGTAACCCTTTGAATTTTCATTTTTATATTCTTTGGGAAAATACCTAGTAGTGTAATTCCTGGATTATAAGGTAGTTCTATTAATTTTTTGAAGAACCTCCATACTGTTTTCCAGAGTGGCTGCACCAGTTTGCATTCCCACCAAAAGTGCAAGAGGGTTCCCCATTCTCCACATCCTCACGAACACCTTACGTTTCTTGTGTTGTTGATTTTAGCCATTCTGACAGGTGTAAGGTGATACCTCATTGCAGTTTTGATTTGTATTTCTCTGATAATGAGTGATGTTGAGCATTGTTTCATATGTCTGTTGGCTATCTGGATGTCTTCTTTGGAAAAATGTCTATTCATGTCTTCTGCCCATTTTTTAATGATTATTCATTTTGGGGGTTCAGTTTTTTATTATTTATATATTTTAGATACTCTTTATCAGATATGTCATTTGCAAATATCTTCTCCCATTTTTTAGGTTACTTTTTAGTTTTGTTAATTGTTTCCTTCACTGTGAAGAAGCTTTTTATTTTGAAGAAGTACCATTAGTTTATTTTTCTTTTGTTTCCCTTGCCTCAGGAGACATATCTACAAAGAAGTTGCTACAGCCAATGTCAAGAAGATTGCTGCATGTGTTTTCTTTCCTCTAGGATTTTTATGGTTTCAGGGCTGACATTTAGGTCCTTAGTCCATTTTGATTTTATTTTTGTGTATGGTGTAAAAAAGTAATCCAATTTCATTCCTTTGCATGTTACAGTATGGTTTTCCCAACACCATTTGTCTTTCTGCCATTGGATATTCTTTCCTACTTTGTCAAAGATTAATTGGTCATACAGATGTAGGTTCATTTCTGGGTTTTCTATTTTGTTCCATGGATTTATGTGTCTATTCCTGTGCAAGTATCATACTGCTTTGATCACTACAGCTTTGTAATATAACTTGACATCTGGAATTGTGATGCCTCCAGCCTTGCTTTTCATTTTCAAGGTTGCTTTGGCTATTCAGAGTCTTTTGTGGTTCCATACAAATTTTGGGATTGTTTGTTCTACCTCTGTGAAAAATTCTGGTAGAGTTTTGATAGGGACTGCATCAAATGTGTAGATTGCTTTGGGTAGTATAGGCATTTTAACAATATTTGTTTTTCCAATCAATAAGTATGGAATGTCTTTCTATTTCTTTGTGGCCCCTTTCACCAATATTTTATAATTTTCAGAGTACAGATCTTTCACTTCTTTGGATAGGTTTATTCTTATGTATCTTATGGTTTCTGGTGCAACTGTAAATGGGATTCTTTAATTTCTCTTTCTACTGATTCATTATTGGTGTATAGAAATGCAACAGATTTCTGTATGTTGATGTGTATCCTCTAATTCTACTGAATTCATTTGTCAGTTCTAGCAGGCTTTTGGTGAACGCTTTCGGATTTTGTATAGAGAATATCATGTCATCTGCAAATAGTTAAAGTTTGATTTCTTCCTTTTTAAAAATTTTTAATATTTTATTTATTTATGAGAGAGAAAGACAGCATGAGCAGGGGAGGGTCAGAGAGAGAGGGAGACACAGAATCTGAAACAGGCTCCAGGCTCTGAGCTGGCTGTCAGCACAGAGCCCGACACGGGGCTCAAATCCATGAACCGCGAGATCATGACCTGAGCCGAAGTCGGTCGCTTAACCGACTGAGCCACCCAGGCGCCCCAAAAGTTTGATTTCTTCCTTACTGATTTGGATGTATTTTATTTCTTTTTGTTGTCTGATTGCTGTAGCTAAGATTTCTTTTTTTTTTTTTTTTACAAATAGTTTATTGTCAACTCGGTTTCCATATAACACCCAGTGCTCATCCCCACAA